>NW_026973330.1:0-40132 GCF_036711695.1 Zophobas morio | reverse complement strand
GGGCTCGGAAAGTGCAACGAAACCATCAAATTTTAGCTAGAAACTGTATTTTTGTCGATTTTTATTGAATTTGAACTATATTTAAACGTTTTTTGATGGTTCTGAGCCACCAAACACACTTAAAGCATGCAGAATCGACTCAGAATAGGAAAAGGAGACGTTTAGGTCAATTTTATGCATTCTGGCGTTCGTAGATACAAGAAAACTGTTAAAATTCTTCAGAAACGTAACTTTTGAAGTGTTTTCTTGTACTTTTAAGCCACTCAGATACCCTACGGGCTCGGAAAGTGCAACGAAACCATCAAATTTTAGCTAGAAACTGTATTTTTGATCGATTTTTATTGAATTTGAACTATATTTCAACGTTTTTTGATGGTTCTGAGCCACCAAACACACTTAAAGCATGCAGAATCGACTCAGAATAGGAGAAGGAGACGTTTAGGTCAATTTTATGCATTCTGGCGTTCGTAGATACAAGAAAACTGTTAAAATTCTTCAGAAACGTCACTTTTGAAGTGTTTTCTTGTACTTTTAAGCCACTCAGATACCCTACGGGCTCGGAAAGTGCAACGAAACCATCAAATTTTAACTAGAAACTGTATTTTTGTCGATTTTTATTGAATTTGAACTATATTTCAACGTTTTTTGATGGTTCTGAGCCACCAAACACACTTAAAGCATGCAGAATCGACTCAGAATAGGAAAAGGAGACGTTTAGGTCAATTTTATGCATTCTGGCGTTCGTAGATACAAGAAAACTGTTAAAATTCTTCAGAAACGTCACTTTTGAAGTGTTTTCTTGTACTTTTAAGCCACTCAGATACCCTACGGGCTCGGAAAGTGCAACGAAACCATCAAATTTTAACTAGAAACTGTATTTTTGTCGATTTTTATTGTATTTGAACTATATTTCAACGTTTTTTGATGGTTCTGAGCCACCAAACACACTTAAAGCATGCAGAATCGACTCAGAATAGGAAAAGGAGACGTTTAGGTCAATTTTATGCATTCTGGCGTTCGTAGATACAAGAAAACTGTTAAAATTCTTCAGAAACGTCACTTTTGAAGTGTTTTCTTGTACTTTTAAGCCACTCAGATACCCTACGGGCTCGGAAAGTGCAACGAAACCATCAAATTTTAGCTAGAAACTGTATTTTTGTCGATTTTTATTGAATTTGAACTATATTTCAACGTTTTTTGATGGTTCTGAGCCACCAAACACACTTAAAGCATGCAGAATCGACTCAGAATAGGAAAAGGAGACGTTTAGGTCAATTTTATGCATTCTGGCATTCGTAGACACAAGAAAACTGTTAAAATTCTTCAGAAACGTCACTTTTGAAGTGTTTTCTTGTACTTATAAGCCACTCAGATACCCTACGGGCTCGGAAAGTGCAACGAAACCATCAAATTTTAGCTAGAAACTGTATTTTTGTCGATTTTTATTGAATTTGAACTATATTTCAACGTTTTTTGATGGTTCTGAGCCACCAAACACACTTAAAGCATGCAGAATCGACTCAGAATAGGAAAAGGAGACGTTTAGGTCAATTTTATGCATTCTGGCGTTCGTAGATACAAGAAAACTGTTAAAATTCTTCAGAAACGTAACTTTTGAAGTGTTTTCTTGTACTTTTAAGCCACTCAGATACCCTACGGGCTCGGAAAGTGCAACGAAACCATCAAATTTTAGCTAGAAACTGTATTTTTGATCGATTTTTATTGAATTTGAACTATATTTCAACGTTTTTTGATGGTTCTGAGCCACCAAACACACTTAAAGCATGCAGAATCGACTCAGAATAGGAGAAGGAGACGTTTAGGTCAATTTTATGCATTCTGGCGTTCGTAGATACAAGAAAACTGTTAAAATTCTTCAGAAACGTCACTTTTGAAGTGTTTTCTTGTACTTTTAAGCCACTCAGATACCCTACGGGCTCGGAAAGTGCAACGAAACCATCAAATTTTAACTAGAAACTGTATTTTTGTCGATTTTTATTGAATTTGAACTATATTTCAACGTTTTTTGATGGTTCTGAGCCACCAAACACATTTAAAGCATGCAGAATCGACTCAGAATAGGAAAAGGAGACGTTTAGGTCAATTTTATGCATTCTGGCGTTCGTAGATACAAGAAAACTGTTAAAATTCTTCAGAAACGTCACTTTTGAAGTGTTTTCTTGTGCTTTTAAGCCACTCAGATACCCTATGGGCTCGGAAAGTGCAACGAAACCATCAAATTTTAACTAGAAACTGTATTTTTGTCGATTTTTATTGTATTTGAACTATATTTCAACGTTTTTCGATGGTTCTGAGCCACCAAACACACTTAAAGCATGCAGAATCGACTCAGAATAGGAAAAGGAGACGTTTAGGTCAATTTTATGCATTCTGGCGTTCGTAGATACAAGAAAACTGTTAAAATTCTTCAGAAACTTCACTTTTGAAGTGTTTTCTTGTCCTTTTAAGCCACTCAGATACCCTACGGGCTCGGAAAGTGCAACGAAACCATCAAATTTTAGCTAGAAACTGTATTTTTGTCGATTTTTATTGAATTTGAACTATATTTCAACGTTTTTTGATGGTTCTGAGCCACCAAACACACTTAAAGCATGCAGAATCGACTCAGAATAGGAAAAGGAGACGTTTAGGTCAATTTTATGCATTCTGGCATTCGTAGAT
The DNA here is from genome assembly GCF_036711695.1 of Zophobas morio. Classification (NCBI taxonomy): domain Eukaryota; kingdom Metazoa; phylum Arthropoda; class Insecta; order Coleoptera; family Tenebrionidae; genus Zophobas; species Zophobas morio. The sequence goes on along the minus strand of NW_026973330.1, from coordinate 37,450 downwards.
ACAAGAAAACTGTTAAAATTCTTCAGAAACGTCACTTTTGAAGTGTTTTCTTGTACTTATAAGCCACTCAGATACCCTACGGGCTCGGAAAGTGCAACGAAACCATCAAATTTTAGCTAGAAACTGTATTTTTGTCGATTTTTATTGAATTTGAACTATATTTCAACGTTTTTTGATGGTTCTGAGCCACCAAACACACTTAAAGCATGCAGAATCGACTCAGAATAGGAAAAGGAGACGTTTAGGTCAATTTTATGCATTCTGGCGTTCGTAGATACAAGAAAACTGTTAAAATTCTTCAGAAACGTCACTTTTGAAGTGTTTTCTTGTACTTTTAAGCCACTCAGATACCCTACGGGCTCGGAAAGTGCAACGAAACCATCAAATTTTAACTAGAAACTGTATTTTTGTCGATTTTTATTGAATTTGAACTATATTTCAACGTTTTTTGATGGTTCTGAGCCACCAAACACACTTAAAGCATGCAGAATCGACTCAGAATAGGAAAAGGAGACGTTTAGGTCAATTTTATGCATTCTGGCGTTCGTAGATACAAGAAAACTGTTAAAATTCTTCAGAAACGTCACTTTTGAAGTGTTTTCTTGTACTTTTAAGCCACTCAGATACCCTACGGGCTCGGAAAGTGCAACGAAACCATCAAATTTTAGCTAGAAACTGTATTTTTGTCGATTTTTATTGAATTTGAACTATATTTCAACGTTTTTTGATGGTTCAGAGCCACCAAACACACTTAAAGCATGCAGAATCGACTCAGAATAGGAAAAGGAGACGTTTAGGTCAATTTTATGCATTCTGGCGTTCGTAGATACAAGAAAACTGTTAAAATTCTTCAGAAACGTCACTTTTGAAGTGTTTTCTTGTACTTCTAAGCCACTCAGATACCCTACGGGCTCGGAAAGTGCAACGAAACCATCAAATTTTAACTAGAAACTGTATTTTTGTCGATTTTTATTGAATTTGAACTATATTTCAACGTTTTTTGATGGTTCTGAGCCACCAAACACACTTAAAGCATGCAGAATCGACTCAGAATAGGAAAAGGAGACGTTTAGGTCAATTTTATGCATTCTGGCGTTCGTAGATACAAGAAAACTGTTAAAATTCTTCAGAAACGTCACTTTTGAAGTGTTTTCTTGTACTTTTAAGCCACTCAGATACCCTACGGGCTCGGAAAGTGCAACGAAACCATCAAATTTTAACTACAAACTGTATTTTTGTCGATTTTTATTGAATTTGAACTATATTTCAACGTTTTTTGATGGTTCTGAGCCACCAAACACACTTAAAGCATGCAGAATCGACTCAGAATAGGAAAAGGAGACGTTTAGGTCAATTTTATGCATTCTGGCGTTCGTAGATACAAGAAAACTGTTAAAATTCTACAGAAACGTCACTTTTGAAGTGTTTTCTTGTACTTTTAAGCCACTCAGATACCCTACGGGCTCGGAAAGTGCAACGAAACCATCAAATTTTAGCTAGAAACTGTATTTTTGTCGATTTTTATTGAATTTGAACTATATTTCAACGTTTTTTGATGGTTCTGAGCCACCAAACACACTTAAAGCATGCAGAATCGACTCAGAATAGGAAAAGTAGACGTTTAGGTCAATTTTATGCATTCTGGCGTTCGTAGATACAAGAAAACTGTTAAAATTCTTCAGAAACGTCACTTTTGAAGTGTTTTCTTGTACTTTTAAGCCACTCAGATACCCTACGGGCTCGGAAAGTGCAACGAAACCATCAAATTTTAACTAGAAACTGTATTTTTGTCGATTTTTATTGAATTTGAACTATATTTCAACGTTTTTTGATGGTTCTGAGCCACCAAACACACTTAAAGCATGCAGAATCGACTCAGAATAGGAAAAGGAGACGTTTAGGTCAATTTTATGCATTCTGGCGTTCGTAGATACAAGAAAACTGTTAAAATTCTTCAGAAACGTCACTTTTGAAGTGTTTTCTTGTACTTTTAAGCCACTCAGATACCCTACGGGCTCGGAAAGTGCAACGAAACCATCAAATTTTAACTAGAAACTGTATTTTTGTTGATTTTTATTGAATTTGAACTATATTTCAATGTTTTTTGATGGTTCTGAGCCACCAAACACACTTAAAGCATGCAGAATCGACTCAGAATAGGAAAAGGAGACGTTTAGGTCAATTTTATGCATTCTGGCGTTCGTAGATACAAGAAAACTGTTAAAATTCTTCAGAAACGTCACTTTTGAAGTGTTTTCTTGTACTTTTAAGCCACTCAGATACCCTACGGGCTCGGAAAGTGCAACGAAACCATCAAATTTTAGCTAGAAACTGTATTTTTGTCGATTTTTATTGAATTTGAACTATATTTCAACGTTTTTTGATGGTTCTGAGCCACCAAACACACTTAAAGCATGCAGAATCGACTCAGAATAGGAAAAGGAGACGTTTAGGTCAATTTTATGCATTCTGGCGTTCGTAGATACAAGAAAACTGTTAAAATTCTTCAGAAACGTCACTTTTGGAGTGTTTTCTTGTACTTTTAAGCCACTCAGATACCCTACGGGCTCGGAAAGTGCAACGAAACCATCAAATTTTAGCTTGAAGCTGTATTTTTGTCGATTTTTATTGAATTTGAACTATATTTCAACGTTTTTTGATGGTTCTGACCCACCAAACACACTTAAAGCATGCAGAATCGACTCAGAATAGGAAAAGGAGATGTTTAGGTCAATTTTATGCATTCTGGCGTTCGTAGATACAAGAAAACTGTTAAAATTCTTCAGAAACGTCACTTTTGAAGTGTTTTCTTGTACTTTTAAGCCACTCAGATACCCTACGGGCTCGGAAAGTGCAACGAAACTATCAAATTTTAGCTAGAAACTGTATTTTTGTCGATTTTTATTGAATTTGAACTATATTTCAACGTTTTTTGATGGTTCTGAGCCACCAAACACACTTAAAGCATGCAGAATCGACTCAGAATAGGAAAAGGAGACGTTTAGGTCAATTTTATGCATTCTGGCGTTCGTAGATACAAGAAAACTGTTAAAATTCTTCAGAAACGTCACTTTTGAAGTGTTTTCTTGTACTTTTAAGCCACTCAGATACCCTACGGGCTCGGAAAGTGCAACGAAACCATCAAATTTTAGCTAGAAACTGTATTTTTGTCGATTTTTATTGAATTTGAACTATATTTCAACGTTTTTTGATGGTTCTGAGCCACCAAACACACTTAAAGCATGCAGAATCGACTCAGAATAGGAAAAGGAGACGTTTAGGTCAATTTTATGCATTCTGGCGTTCGTAGATACAAGAAAACTGTTAAAATTCTTCAGAAACGTAACTTTTGAAGTGTTTTCTTGTACTTTTAAGCCACTCAGATACCCTACGGGCTCGGAAAGTGCAACGAAACCATCAAATTTTAGCTAGAAACTGTATTTTTGATCGATTTTTATTGAATTTGAACTATATTTCAACGTTTTTTGATGGTTCTGAGCCACCAAACACACTTAAAGCATGCAGAATCGACTCAGAATAGGAGAAGGAGACGTTTAGGTCAATTTTATGCATTCTGGCGTTCGTAGATACAAGAAAACTGTTAAAATTCTTCAGAAACGTCACTTTTGAAGTGTTTTCTTGTACTTTTAAGCCACTCAGATACCCAACGGGCTCGGAAAGTGCAACGAAACCATCAAATTTTAACTAGAAACTGTATTTTTGTCGATTTTTATTGAATTTGAACTATATTTCAACGTTTTTTGATGGTTCTGAGCCACCAAACACACTTAAAGCATGCAGAATCGACTCAGAATAGGAAAAGGAGACGTTTAGGTCAATTTTATGCATTCTGGCGTTCGTAGATACAAGAAAACTGTTAAAATTCTTCAGAAACGTCACTTTTGAAGTGTTTTCTTGTACTTTTAAGCCACTCAGATACCCTACGGGCTCGGAAAGTGCAACGAAACCATCAAATTTTAACTAGAAACTGTATTTTTGTCGATTTTTATTGTATTTGAACTATATTTCAACGTTTTTTGATGGTTCTGAGCCACCAAACACACTTAAAGCATGCAGAATCGACTCAGAATAGGAAAAGGAGACGTTTAGGTCAATTTTATGCATTCTGGCGTTCGTAGATACAAGAAAACTGTTAAAATTCTTCAGAAACGTCACTTTTGAAGTGTTTTCTTGTACTTTTAAGCCACTCAGATACCCTACGGGCTCGGAAAGTGCAACGAAACCATCAAATTTTAGCTAGAAACTGTATTTTTGTCGATTTTTATTGAATTTGAACTATATTTCAACGTTTTTTGATGGTTCTGAGCCACCAAACACACTTAAAGCATGCAGAATCGACTCAGAATAGGAAAAGGAGACGTTTAGGTCAATTTTATGCATTCTGGCATTCGTAGACACAAGAAAACTGTTAAAATTCTTCAGAAACGTCACTTTTGAAGTGTTTTCTTGTACTTATAAGCCACTCAGATACCCTACGGGCTCGGAAAGTGCAACGAAACCATCAAATTTTAGCTAGAAACTGTATTTTTGTCGATTTTTATTGAATTTGAACTATATTTCAACGTTTTTTGATGGTTCTGAGCCACCAAACACACTTAAAGCATGCAGAATCGACTCAGAATAGGAAAAGGAGATGTTTAGGTCAATTTTATGCATTCTGGCGTTCGTAGATACAAGAAAACTGTTAAAATTCTTCAGAAACGTCACTTTTGAAGTGTTTTCTTGTACTTTTAAGCCACTCAGATACCCTACGGGCTCGGAAAGTGCAACGAAACTATCAAATTTTAGCTAGAAACTGTATTTTTGTCGATTTTTATTGAATTTGAACTATATTTCAACGTTTTTTGATGGTTCTGAGCCACCAAACACACTTAAAGCATGCAGAATCGACTCAGAATAGGAAAAGGAGACGTTTAGGTCAATTTTATGCATTCTGGCGTTCGTAGATACAAGAAAACTGTTAAAATTCTTCAGAAACGTCACTTTTGAAGTGTTTTCTTGTACTTTTAAGCCACTCAGATACCCTACGGGCTCGGAAAGTGCAACGAAACCATCAAATTTTAGCTAGAAACTGTATTTTTGTCGATTTTTATTGAATTTGAACTATATTTCAACGTTTTTTGATGGTTCTGAGCCACCAAACACACTTAAAGCATGCAGAATCGACTCAGAATAGGAAAAGGAGACGTTTAGGTCAATTTTATGCATTCTGGCGTTCGTAGATACAAGAAAACTGTTAAAATTCTTCAGAAACGTAACTTTTGAAGTGTTTTCTTGTACTTTTAAGCCACTCAGATACCCTACGGGCTCGGAAAGTGCAACGAAACCATCAAATTTTAGCTAGAAACTGTATTTTTGATCGATTTTTATTGAATTTGAACTATATTTCAACGTTTTTTGATGGTTCTGAGCCACCAAACACACTTAAAGCATGCAGAATCGACTCAGAATAGGAGAAGGAGACGTTTAGGTCAATTTTATGCATTCTGGCGTTCGTAGATACAAGAAAACTGTTCAAATTCTTCAGAAACGTCACTTTTGAAGTGTTTTCTTGTACTTTTAAGCCACTCAGATACCCTACGGGCTCGGAAAGTGCAACGAAACCATCAAATTTTAACTAGAAACTGTATTTTTGTCGATTTTTATTGAATTTGAACTATATTTCAACGTTTTTTGATGGTTCTGAGCCACCAAACACAATTAAAGCATGCAGAATCGACTCAGAATAGGAAAAGGAGACGTTTAGGTCAATTTTATGCATTCTGGCGTTCGTAGATACAAGAAAACTGTTAAAATTCTTCAGAAACGTCACTTTTGAAGTGTTTTCTTGTACTTTTAAGCCACTCAGATACCCTACGGGCTCGGAAAGTGCAACGAAACCATCAAATTTTAACTAGAAACTGTATTTTTGTCGATTTTTATTGTATTTGAACTATATTTCAACGTTTTTTGATGGTTCTGAGCCACCAAACACACTTAAAGCATGCAGAATCGACTCAGAATAGGAAAAGGAGACGTTTAGGTCAATTTTATGCATTCTGGCGTTCGTAGATACAAGAAAACTGTTAAAATTCTTCAGAAACGTCACTTTTGAAGTGTTTTCTTTTACTTTTAAGCCACTCAGATACCCTACGGGCTCGGAAAGTGCAACGAAACCATCAAATTTTAGCTAGAAACTGTATTTTTGTCGATTTTTATTGAATTTGAACTATATTTCAACGTTTTTTGATGGTTCTGAGCCACCAAACACACTTAAAGCATGCAGAATCGACTCAGAATAGGAAAAGGAGACGTTTAGGTCAATTTTATGCATTCTGGCATTCGTAGACACAAGAAAACTGTTAAAATTCTTCAGAAACGTCACTTTTGAAGTGTTTTCTTGTACTTATAAGCCACTCAGATACCCTACGGGCTCGGGAAGTGCAACGAAACCATCAAATTTTAGCTAGAAACTGTATTTTTGTCGATTTTTATTGAATTTGAACTATATTTCAACGTTTTTTGATGGTTCTGAGCCACCAAACACACTTAAAGCATGCAGAATCGACTCAGAATAGGAAAAGGAGACGTTTAGGTCAATTTTATGCATTCTGGCGTTCGTAGATACAAGAAAACTGTTAAAATTCTTCAGAAACGTAACTTTTGAAGTGTTTTCTTGTACTTTTAAGCCACTCAGATACCCTACGGGCTCGGAAAGTGCAACGAAACCATCAAATTTTAGCTAGAAACTGTATTTTTGATCGATTTTTATTGAATTTGAACTATATTTCAACGTTTTTTGATGGTTCTGAGCCACCAAACACACTTAAAGCATGCAGAATCGACTCAGAATAGGAAAAGGAGACGTTTAGGTCAATTTTATGCATTCTGGCGTTCGTAGATACAAGAAAACTGTTAAAATTCTTCAGAAACGTCACTTTTGAAGTGTTTTCTTGTACTTTTAAGCCACTCAGATACCCTACGGGCTCGGAAAGTGCAACGAAACCATCAAATTTTAACTAGAAACTGTATTTTTGTCGATTTTTATTGAATTTGAACTATATTTCAACGTTTTTTGATGGTTCTGAGCCACCAAACACACTTAAAGCATGCAGAATCGACTCAGAATAGGAAAAGGAGACGTTTAGGTCAATTTTATGCATTCTGGCGTTCGTAGATACAAGAAAACTGTTAAAATTCTTCAGAAACGTCACTTTTGAAGTGTTTTCTTGTGCTTTTAAGCCACTCAGATACCCTACGGGCTCGGAAAGTGCAACGAAACCATCAAATTTTAACTAGAAACTGTATTTTTGTCGATTTTTATTGTATTTGAACTATATTTCAACGTTTTTTGATGGTTCTGAGCCACCAAACACACTTAAAGCATGCAGAATCGACTCAGAATAGGAAAAGGAGACGTTTAGGTCAATTTTATGCATTCTGGCGTTCGTAGATACAAGAAAACTGTTAAAATTCTTCAGAAACTTCACTTTTGAAGTGTTTTCTTGTCCTTTTAAGCCACTCAGATACCCTACGGGCTCGGAAAGTGCAACGAAACCATCAAATTTTAGCTAGAAACTGTATTTTTGTCGATTTTTATTGAATTTGAACTATATTTCAACGTTTTTTGATGGTTCTGAGCCACCAAACACACTTAAAGCATGCAGAATCGACTCAGAATAGGAAAAGGAGACGTTTAGGTCAATTTTATGCATTCTGGCATTCGTAGATACAAGAAAACTGTTAAAATTCTTCAGAAACGTCACTTTTGAAGTGTTTTCTTGTACTTATAAGCCACTCAGATACCCTACGGGCTCGGAAAGTGCAACGAAACAATCAAATTTTAGCTAGAAACTGTATTTTTGTCGATTTTTATTGAATTTGAACTATATTTCAACGTTTTTTGATGGTTCTGAGCCACCAAACACACTTAAAGCATGCAGAATCGACTCAGAATAGGAAAAGGAGACGTTTAGGTCAATTTTATGCATTCTGGCGTTCGTAGATACAAGAAAACTGTTAAAATTCTTCAGAAACGTCACTTTTGAAGTGTTTTCTTGTACTTTTAAGCCACTCAGATACCCTACGGGCTCGGAAAGTGCAACGAAACCATCAAATTTTAACTAGAAACTGTATTTTTGTCGATTTTTATTGAATTTGAACTATATTTCAACGTTTTTTAATGGTTCTGAGCCACCAAACACACTTAAAGCATGCAGAATCGACTCAGAATAGGAAAAGGAGACGTTTAGGTCAATTTTATGCATTCTGGCGTTCGTAGATACAAGAAAACTGTTAAAATTCTTCAGAAACGTCACTTTTGAAGTGTTTTCTTGTACTTTTAAGCCACTCAGATACCCTACGGGCTCGGAAAGTGCAACGAAACCATCAAATTTTAGCTAGAAACTGTATTTTTGTCGATTTTTATTGAATTTGAACTATATTTCAACGTTTTTTGATGGTTCTGAGCCACCAAACACACTTAAAGCATGCAGAATCGACTCAGAATAGGAAAAGGAGACGTTTAGGTCAATTTTATGCATTCTGGCGTTCGTAGATACAAGAAAACTGTTAAAATTCTTCAGAAACGTCACTTTTGAAGTGTTTTCTTGTACTTTTAAGCCACTCAGATACCCTACGGGCTCGGAAAGTGCAACGAAACCATCAAATTTTAACTAGAAACTGTATTTTTGTCGATTTTTATTGAATTTGAACTATATTTCAACGTTTTTTGATGGTTCTGAGCCACCAAACACACTTAAAGCATGCAGAATCGACTCAGAATAGGAAAAGGAGACGTTTAGGTCAATTTTATGCATTCTGGCGTTCGTAGATACAAGAAAACTGTTAAAATTCTTCAGAAACGTCACTTTTGAAGTATTTTCTTGTACTTTTAAGCCACTCAGATACCCTACGGGCTCGGAAAGTGCAACGAAACCATCAAATTTTAACTACAAACTGTATTTTTGTCGATTTTTATTGAATTTGAACTATATTTCAACGTTTTTTGATGGTTCTGAGCCACCAAACACACTTAAAGCATGCAGAATCGACTCAGAATAGGAAAAGGAGACGTTTAGGTCAATTTTATGCATTCTGGCGTTCGTAGATACAAGAAAACTGTTAAAATTCTACAGAAACGTCACTTTTGAAGTGTTTTCTTGTACTTTTAAGCCACTCAGATACCCTACCGGCTCGGAAAGTGCAACGAAACCATCAAATTTTAGCTAGAAACTGTATTTTTGTCGATTTTTATTGAATTTGAACTATATTTCAACGTTTTTTGATGGTTCTGAGCCACCAAACACACTTAAAGCATGCAGAATCGACTCAGAATAGGAAAAGTAGACGTTTAGGTCAATTTTATGCATTCTGGCGTTCGTAGATACAAGAAAACTGTTAAAATTCTTCAGAAACGTCACTTTTGAAGTGTTTTCTTGTACTTTTAAGCCACTCAGATACCCTACGGGCTCGGAAAGTGCAACGAAACCATCAAATTTTAACTAGAAACTGTATTTTTGTCGATTTTTATTGAATTTGAACTATATTTCAACGTTTTTTGATGGTTCTGAGCCACCAAACACACTTAAAGCATGCAGAATCGACTCAGAATAGGAAAAGGAGACGTTTAGGTCAATTTTATGCATTCTGGCGTTCGTAGATACAAGAAAACTGTTAAAATTCTTCAGAAACGTCACTTTTGAAGTGTTTTCTTGTACTTTTAAGCCACTCAGATACCCTACGGGCTCGGAAAGTGCAACGAAACCATCAAATTTTAACTAGAAACTGTATTTTTGTTGATTTTTATTGAATTTGAACTATATTTCAATGTTTTTTAATGGTTCTGAGCCACCAAACACACTTAAAGCATGCAGAATCGACTCAGAATAGGAAAAGGAGACGTTTAGGTCAATTTTATGCATTCTGGCGTTCGTAGATACAAGAAAACTGTTAAAATTCTTCAGAAACGTCACTTTTGAAGTGTTTTCTTGTACTTTTAAGCCACTCAGATACCCTACGGGCTCGGAAAGTGCAACGAAACCATCAAATTTTAGCTAGAAACTGTATTTTTGTCGATTTTTATTGAATTTGAACTATATTTCAACGTTTTTTGATGGTTCTGAGCCACCAAACACACTTAAAGCATGCAGAATCGACTCAGAATAGGAAAAGGAGACGTTTAGGTCAATTTTATGCATTCTGGCGTTCGTAGATACAAGAAAACTGTTAAAATTCTTCAGAAAAGTCACTTTTGGAGTGTTTTCTTGTACTTTTAAGCCACTCAGATACCCTACGGGCTCGGAAAGTGCAACGAAACCATCAAATTTTAGCTTGAAGCTGTATTTTTGTCGATTTTTATTGAATTTGAACTATATTTCAACGTTTTTTGATGGTTCTGACCCACCAAACACACTTAAAGCATGCAGAATCGACTCAGAATAGGAAAAGGAGATGTTTAGGTCAATTTTATGCATTCTGGCGTTCGTAGATACAAGAAAACTGTTAAAATTCTTCAGAAACGTCACTTTTGAAGTGTTTTCTTGTACTTTTAAGCCACTCAGATACCCTACGGGCTCGGAAAGTGCAACGAAACTATCAAATTTTAGCTAGAAACTGTATTTTTGTCGATTTTTATTGAATTTGAACTATATTTCAACGTTTTTTGATGGTTCTGAGCCACCAAACACACTTAAAGCATGCAGAATCGACTCAGAATAGGAAAAGGAGACGTTTAGGTCAATTTTATGCATTCTGGCGTTCGTAGATACAAGAAAACTGTTAAAATTCTTCAGAAACATCACTTTTGAAGTGTTTTCTTGTACTTTTAAGCCACTCAGATACCCTACGGGCTCGGAAAGTGCAACGAAACCATCAAATTTTAGCTAGAAACTGTATTTTTGTCGATTTTTATTGAATTTGAACTATATTTCAACGTTTTTTGATGGTTCTGAGCCACCAAACACACTTAAAGCATGCAGAATCGACTCAGAATAGGAAAAGGAGACGTTTAGGTCAATTTTACGCATTCTGGCGTTCGTAGATACAAGAAAACTGTTAAAATTCTTCAGAAACGTAACTTTTGAAGTGTTTTCTTGTACTTTTAAGCCACTCAGATACCCTACGGGCTCGGAAAGTGCAACGAAACCATCAAATTTTAGCTAGAAACTGTATTTTTGATCGATTTTTATTGAATTTGAACTATATTTCAACGTTTTTTGATGGTTCTGAGCCACCAAACACACTTAAAGCATGCAGAATCGACTCAGAATAGGAGAAGGAGACGTTTAGGTCAATTTTATGCATTCTGGCGTTCGTAGATACAAGAAAACTGTTAAAATTCTTCAGAAACGTCACTTTTGAAGTGTTTTCTTGTACTTTTAAGCCACTCAGATACCCTACGGGCTCGGAAAGTGCAACGAAACCATCAAATTTTAACTAGAAACTGTATTTTTGTCGATTTTTATTGAATTTGAACTATATTTCAACGTTTTTTGATGGTTCTGAGCCACCAAACACACTTAAAGCATGCAGAATCGACTCAGAATAGGAAAAGGAGACGTTTAGGTCAATTTTATGCATTCTGGCGTTCGTAGATACAAGAAAACTGTTAAAATTCTTCAGAAACGTCACTTTTGGAGTGTTTTCTTGTACTTTTAAGCCACTCAGATACCCTACGGGCTCGGAAAGTGCAACGAAACCATCAAATTTTAGCTTGAAGCTGTATTTTTGTCGATTTTTATTGAATTTGAACTATATTTCAACGTTTTTTGATGGTTCTGACCCACCAAACACACTTAAAGCATGCAGAATCGACTCAGAATAGGAAAAGGAGATGTTTAGGTCAATTTTATGCATTCTGGCGTTCGTAGATACAAGAAAACTGTTAAAATTCTTCAGAAACGTCACTTTTGAAGTGTTTTCTTGTACTTTTAAGCCACTCAGATACCCTACGGGCTCGGAAAGTGCAACGAAACTATCAAATTTTAGCTAGAAACTGTATTTTTGTCGATTTTTATTGAATTTGAACTATATTTCAACGTTTTTTGATGGTTCTGAGCCACCAAACACACTTAAAGCATGCAGAATCGACTCAGAATAGGAAAAGGAGACGTTTAGGTCAATTTTATGCATTCTGGCATTCGTAGATACAAGAAAACTGTTAAAATTCTTCAGAAACGTCACTTTTGAAGTGTTTTCTTGTACTTTTAAGCCACTCAGATACCCTACGGGCTCGGAAAGTGCAACGAAACCATCAAATTTTAGCTAGAAACTGTATTTTTGTCGATTTTTATTGAATTTGAACTATATTTCAACGTTTTTTGATGGTTCTGAGCCACCAAACACACTTAAAGCATGCAGAATCGACTCAGAATAGGAAAAGGAGACGTTTAGGTCAATTTTATGCATTCTGGCGTTCGTAGATACAAGAAAACTGTTAAAATTCTTCAGAAACGTAACTTTTGAAGTGTTTTCTTGTACTTTTAAGCCACTCAGATACCCTACGGGCTCGGAAAGTGCAACGAAACCATCAAATTTTAGCTAGAAACTGTATTTTTGATCGATTTTTATTGAATTTGAACTATATTTCAACGTTTTTTGATGGTTCTGAGCCACCAAACACACTTAAAGCATGCAGAATCGACTCAGAATAGGAGAAGGAGACGTTTAGGTCAATTTTATGCATTCTGGCGTTCGTAGATACAAGAAAACTGTTAAAATTCTTCAGAAACGTCACTTTTGAAGTGTTTTCTTGTACTTTTAAGCCACTCAGATACCCTACGGGCTCGGAAAGTGCAACGAAACCATCAAATTTTAACTAGAAACTGTATTTTTGTCGATTTTTATTGAATTTGAACTATATTTCAACGTTTTTTGATGGTTCTGAGCCACCAAACACACTTAAAGCATGCAGAATCGACTCAGAATAGGAAAAGGAGACGTTTAGGTCAATTTTATGCATTCTGGCGTTCGTAGATACAAGAAAACTGTTAAAATTCTTCAGAAACGTCACTTTTGAAGTGTTTTCTTGTACTTTTAAGCCACTCAGATACCCGACGGGCTCGGAAAGTGCAACGAAACCATCAAATTTTAACTAGAAACTGTATTTTTGTCGATTTTTATTGAATTTGAACTATATTTCAACGTTTTTTGATGGTTCTGAGCCACCAAACACACTTAAAGCATGCAGAATCGACTCAGAATAGGAAAAGGAGACGTTTAGGTCAATTTTATGCATTCTGGCGTTCGTAGATACAAGAAAACTGTTAAAATTCTTCAGAAACGTAACTTTTGAAGTGTTTTCTTGTACTTTTAAGCCACTCAGATACCCTACGGGCTCGGAAAGTGCAACGAAACCATCAAATTTTAGCTAGAAACTGTATTTTTGATCGATTTTTATTGAATTTGAACTATATTTCAACGTTTTTTGATGGTTCTGAGCCACCAAACACACTTAAAGCATGCAGAATCGACTCAGAATAGGAAAAGGAGACGTTTAGGTCAATTTTATGCATTCTGGCGTTCGTAGATACAAGAAAACTGTTAAAATTCTTCAGAAACGTCACTTTTGGAGTGTTTTCTTGTACTTTTAAGCCACTCAGATACCCTACGGGCTCGGAAAGTGCGACGAAACCATCAAATTTTAGCTTGAAGCTGTATTTTTGTCGATTTTTATTGAATTTGAACTATATTTCAACGTTTTTTGATGGTTCTGACCCACCAAACACACTTAAAGCATGCAGAATCGACTCAGAATAGGAAAAGGAGATGTTTAGGTCAATTTTATGCATTCTGGCGTTCGTAGATACAAGAAAACTGTTAAAATTCTTCAGAAACGTCACTTTTGAAGTGTTTTCTTGTACTTTTAAGCCACTCAGATACCCTACGGGCTCGGAAAGTGCAACGAAACTATCAAATTTTAGCTAGAAACTGTATTTTTGTCGATTTTTATTGAATTTGAACTATATTTCAACGTTTTTTGATGGTTCTGAGCCACCAAACACACTTAAAGCATGCAGAATCGACTCAGAATAGGAAAAGGAGACGTTTAGGTCAATTTTATGCATTCTGGCGTTCGTAGATACAAGAAAACTGTTAAAATTCTTCAGAAACGTAACTTTTGAAGTGTTTTCTTGTACTTTTAAGCCACTCAGATACCCTACGGGCTCGGAAAGTGCAACGAAACCATCAAATTTTAGCTAGAAACTGTATTTTTGATCGATTTTTATTGAATTTGAACTATATTTCAACGTTTTTTGATGGTTCTGAGCCACCAAACACACTTAAAGCATGCAGAATCGACTCAGAATAGGAGAAGGAGACGTTTAGGTCAATTTTATGCATTCTGGCGTTCGTAGATACAAGAAAACTGTTAAAATTCTTCAGAAACGTCACTTTTGAAGTGTTTTCTTGTACTTTTAAGCCACTCAGATACCCTACGGGCTCGGAAAGTGCAACGAAACCATCAAATTTTAACTAGAAACTGTATTTTTGTCGATTTTTATTGAATTTGAACTATATTTCAACGTTTTTTGATGGTTCTGAGCCACCAAACACACTTAAAGCATGCAGAATCGACTCAGAATAGGAAAAGGAGACGTTTAGGTCAATTTTATGCATTCTGGCGTTCGTAGATACAAGAAAACTGTTAAAATTCTTCAGAAACGTCACTTTTGAAGTGTTTTCTTGTACTTTTAAGCCACTCAGATACCCGACGGGCTCGGAAAGTGCAACGAAACCATCAAATTTTAACTAGAAACTGTATTTTTGTCGATTTTTATTGTATTTGAACTATATTTCAACGTTTTTTGATGGTTCTGAGCCACCAAACACACTTAAAGCATGCAGAATCGACTCAGAATAGGAAAAGGAGACGTTTAGGTCAATTTTATGCATTCTGGCGTTCGTAGATACAAGAAAACTGTTAAAATTCTTCAGAAACGTCACTTTTGAAGTGTTTTCTTGTACTTTTAAGCCACTCAGATACCCTACGGGCTCGGAAAGTGCAACGAAACCATCAAATTTTAACTAGAAACTGTATTTTTGTCGATTTTTATTGAATTTGAACTATATTTCAACGTTTTTTGATGGTTCTGAGCCACCAAACACACTTAAAGCATGCAGAATCGACTCAGAATAGGAAAAGGAGACGTTTAGGTCAATTTTATGCATTCTGGCGTTCGTAGATACAAGAAAACTGTTAAAATTCTTCAGAAACGTCACTTTTGAAGTGTTTTCTTGTGCTTTTAAGCCACTCAGATACCCTACGGGCTCGGAAAGTGCAACGAAACCATCAAATTTTAACTAGAAACTGTATTTTTGTCGATTTTTATTGTATTTGAACTATATTTCAACGTTTTTTGATGGTTCTGAGCCACCAAACACACTTAAAGCATGCAGAATCGACTCAGAATAGGAAAAGGAGACGTTTAGGTCAATTTTATGCATTCTGGCGTTCGTAGATACAAGAAAACTGTTAAAATTCTTCAGAAACTTCACTTTTGAAGTGTTTTCTTGTCCTTTTAAGCCACTCAGATACCCTACGGGCTCGGAAAGTGCAACGAAACCATCAAATTTTAGCTAGAAACTGTATTTTTGTCGATTTTTATTGAATTTGAACTATATTTCAACGTTTTTTGATGGTTCTGAGCCACCAAACACACTTAAAGCATGCAGAATCGACTCAGAATAGGAAAAGGAGACGTTTAGGTCAATTTTATGCATTCTGGCATTCGTAGATACAAGAAAACTGTTAAAATTCTTCAGAAACGTCACTTTTGAAGTGTTTTCTTGTACTTATAAGCCACTCAGATACCCTACGGGCTCGGAAAGTGCAACGAAACCATCAAATTTTAGCTAGAAACTGTATTTTTGTCGATTTTTATTGAATTTGAACTATATTTCAACGTTTTTTGATGGTTCTGAGCCACCAAACACACTTAAAGCATGCAGAATCGACTCAGAATAGGAAAAGGAGACGTTTAGGTCAATTTTATGCATTCTGGCGTTCGTAGATACAAGAAAACTGTTAAAATTCTTCAGAAACGTCACTTTTGAAGTGTTTTCTTGTACTTTTAAGCCACTCAGATACCCTACGGGCTCGGAAAGTGCAACGAAACCATCAAATTTTAACTAGAAACTGTATTTTTGTCGATTTTTATTGAATTTGAACTATATTTCAACGTTTTTTGATGGTTCTGAGCCACCAAACACACTTAAAGCATGCAGAATCGACTCAGAATAGGAAAAGGAGACGTTTAGGTCAATTTTATGCATTCTGGCGTTCGTAGATACAAGAAAACTGTTAAAATTCTTCAGAAACGTCACTTTTGAAGTGTTTTCTTGTACTTTTAAGCCACTCAGATACCCTACGGGCTCGGAAAGTGCAACGAAACCATCAAATTTTAGCTAGAAACTGTATTTTTGTCGATTTTTATTGAATTTGAACTATATTTCAACGTTTTTTGATGGTTCTGAGCCACCAAACACACTTAAAGCATGCAGAATCGACTCAGAATAGGAAAAGGAGACGTTTAGGTCAATTTTATGCATTCTGGCGTTCGTAGATACAAGAAAACTGTTAAAATTCTTCAGAAACGTCACTTTTGAAGTGTTTTCTTGTACTTTTAAGCCACTCAGATACCCTACGGGCTCGGAAAGTGCAACGAAACCATCAAATTTTAGCTAGAAACTGTATTTTTGTCGATTTTTATTGAATTTGAACTATATTTCAACGTTTTTTGATGGTTCTGAGCCACCAAACACACTTAAAGCATGCAGAATCGACTCAGAATAGGAAAAGGAGACGTTTAGGTCAATTTTATGCATTCTGGCGTTCGTAGATACAAGAAAACTGTTAAAATTCTTCAGAAACGTCACTTTTGAAGTGTTTTCTTGTACTTTTAAGCCACTCAGATACCCTACGGGCTCGGAAAGTGCAACGAAACCATCAAATTTTAACTAGAAACTGTATTTTTGTCGATTTTTATTGAATTTGAACTATATTTCAACGTTTTTTGATGGTTCTGAGCCACCAAACACACTTAAAGCATGCAGAATCGACTCAGAATAGGAAAAGGAGACGTTTAGGTCAATTTTATGCATTCTGGCGTTCGTAGATACAAGAAAACTGTTAAAATTCTTCAGAAACGTCACTTTTGAAGTGTTTTCTTGTACTTTTAAGCCACTCAGATACCCTACGGGCTCGGAAAGTGCAACGAAACCATCAAATTTTAGCTAGAAACTGTATTTTTGTCGATTTTTATTGAATTTGAACTATATTTCAACGTTTTTTGATGGTTCTGAGCCACCAAACACACTTAAAGCATGCAGAATCGACTCAGAATAGGAAAAGTAGACGTTTAGGTCAATTTTATGCATTCTGGCGTTCGTAGATACAAGAAAACTGTTAAAATTCTTCAGAAACGTCACTTTTGAAGTGTTTTCTTGTACTTTTAAGCCACTCAGATACCCTACGGGCTCGGAAAGTGCAACGAAACCATCAAATTTTAACTAGAAACTGTATTTTTGTCGATTTTTATTGAATTTGAACTATATTTCAACGTTTTTTGATGGTTCTGAGCCACCAAACACACTTAAAGCATGCAGAATCGACTCAGAATAGGAAAAGGAGACGTTTAGGTCAATTTTATGCATTCTGGCGTTCGTAGATACAAGAAAACTGTTAAAATTCTTCAGAAACGTCACTTTTGAAGTGTTTTCTTGTACTTTTAAGCCACTCAGATACCCTACGGGCTCGGAAAGTGCAACGAAACCATCAAATTTTAACTAGAAACTGTATTTTTGTTGATTTTTATTAAATTTGAACTATATTTCAATGTTTTTTGATGGTTCTGAGCCACCAAACACACTTAAAGCATGCAGAATCGACTCAGAATAGGAAAAGGAGACGTTTAGGTCAATTTTATGCATTCTGGCGTTCGTAGATACAAGAAAACTGTTAAAATTCTTCAGAAACGTCACTTTTGAAGTGTTTTCTTGTACTTTTAAGCCACTCAGATACCCTACGGGCTCGGAAAGTGCAACGAAACCATCAAATTTTAGCTAGAAACTGTATTTTTGTCGATTTTTATTGAATTTGAACTATATTTCAACGTTTTTTGATGGTTCTGAGCCACCAAACACACTTAAAGCATGCAGAATCGACTCAGAATAGGAAAAGGAGACGTTTAGGTCAATTTTATGCATTCTGGCGTTCGTAGATACAAGAAAACTGTTAAAATTCTTCAGAAACGTCACTTTTGAAGTGTTTTCTTGTACTTTTAAGCCACTCAGATACCCTACGGGCTCGGAAAGTGCAACGAAACCATCAAATTTTAACTAGAAACTGTATTTTTGTCGATTTTTATTGAATTTGAACTATATTTCAACGTTTTTGATGGTTCTGAGCCACCAAACACACTTAAAGCATGCAGAATCGACTCAGAATAGGAAAAGGAGACGTTTAGGTCAATTTTATGCATTCTGGCGTTCGTAGATACAAGAAAACTGTTAAAATTCTTCAGAAACGTCACTTTTGAAGTGTTTTCTTGTACTTTTAAGCCACTCAGATACCCTACGGGCTCGGAAAGTGCAACGAAACCATCAAATTTTAGCTAGAAACTGTATTTTTGTCGATTTTTATTGAATTTGAACTATATTTCAACGTTTTTTGATGGTTCTGAGCCACCAAACACACTTAAAGCATGCAGAATCGACTCAGAATAGGAAAAGGAGACGTTTAGGTCAATTTTATGCATTCTGGCGTTCGTAGATACAAGAAAACTGTTAAAATTCTTCAGAAACGTCACTTTTGAAGTGTTTTCTTGTACTTTTAAGCCACTCAGATACCCTACGGGCTCGGAAAGTGCAACGAAACCATCAAATTTTAACTAGAAACTGTATTTTTGTCGATTTTTATTGAATTTGAACTATATTTCAACGTTTTTTGATGGTTATGAGCCACCAAACACACTTAAAGCATGCAGAATCGACTCAGAATAGGAAAAGGAGACGTTTAGGTCAATTTTATGCATTCTGGCGTTCGTAGATACAAGAAAACTGTTAAAATTCTTCAGAAACGTCACTTTTGAAGTGTTTTCTTGTACTTTTAAGCCACTCAGATACCCTACGGGCTCGGAAAGTGCAACGAAACCATCAAATTTTAACTAGAAACTGTATTTTTGTCGATTTTTATTGAATTTGAACTATATTTCAACGTTTTTTGATGGTTCTGAGCCACCAAACACACTTAAAGCATGCAGAATCGACTCAGAATAGGAAAAGGAGACGTTTAGGTCAATTTTATGCATTCTGGCGTTCGTAGATACAAGGAAACTGTTAAAATTCTTCAGAAACGTCACTTTTGAAGTGTTTTCTTCTACTTTTAAGCCACTCAGATACCCTACGGGCTCGGAAAGTGCAACGAAACCATCAAATTTTAGCTAGAAACTGTATTTTTGTCGATTTTTATTGAATTTGAGCTATATTTCAACGTTTTTTGATGGTTCTGAGCCACCAAACACACTTAAAGCATGCAGAATCGACTCAGAATAGGAAAAGGAGACGTTTAGGTCAATTTTATGCATTCTGGCGTTCGTAGATACAAGAAAACTGTTAAAATTCTTCAGAAACGTCACTTTTGAAGTGTTTTCTTGTACTTTTAAGCCACTCAGATACCCTACGGGCTCGGAAAGTGCAACGAAACCATCAAATTTTAACTAGAAACTGTATTTTTGTCGATTTTTATTGAATTTGAACTATATTTCAACGTTTTTTGATGGTTCTGAGCCACCAAACACACTTAAAGCATGCAGAATCGACTCAGAATAGGAAAAGGAGACGTTTAGGTCAATTTTATGCATTCTGGCGTTCGTAGATACAAGAAAACTGTTAAAATTCTTCAGAAACGTCACTTTTGAAGTGTTTTCTTGTACTTTTAAGCCACTCAGATACCCTACGGGCTCGGAAAGTGCAACGAAACCATCAAATTTTAGCTAGAAACTGTATTTTTGTCGATTTTTATTGAATTTGAACTATATTTCAACGTTTTTTGATGGTTCTGAGCCACCAAACACACTTAAAGCATGCAGAATCGACTCAGAATAGGAAAAGGAGACGTTTAGGTCAATTTTATGCATTCTGGCGTTCGTAGATACAAGAAAACTGTTAAGATTCTTAAGAAACGTCACTTTTGAAGTGTTTTCTTGTACTTTTAAGCCACTCAGATACCCTACGGGCTCGGAAAGTGCAACGAAACCATCAAATTTTAACTAGAAACTGTATTTTTGTCGATTTTTATTGAATTTGAACTATATTTCAACGTTTTTTGATGGTTCTGAGCCACCAAACACACTTAAAGCATGCAGTATCGACTCAGAATAGGAAAAGGAGACGTTTAGGTCAATTTTATGCATTCTGGCGTTCGTAGATACAAGAAAACTGTTAAAATTCTTCAGAAACGTCACTTTTGAAGTGTTTTCTTGTACTTTTAAGCCACTCAGATACCCTACGGGCTCGGAAAGTGCAACGAAACCATCAAATTTTAGCTAGAAACTGTATTTTTGTCGATTTTTATTGAATTTGAACTATATTTCAACGTTTTTTGATGGTTCTGAGCCACCAAACACACTTAAAGCATGCAGAATCGACTCAGAATAGGAAAAGGAGACGTTTAGGTCAATTTTATGCATTCTGGCGTTCGTAGATACAAGAAAACTGTTAAAATTCTTCAGAAACGTCACTTTTGAAGTGTTTTCTTGTACTTTTAAGCCACTCAGATACCCTACGGGCTCGGAAAGTGCAACGAAACCATCAAATTTTAACTAGAAACTGTATTTTTGTCGATTTTTATTGAATTTGAACTATATTTCAACGTTTTTTGATGGTTATGAGCCACCAAACACACTTAAAGCATGCAGAATCGACTCAGAATAGGAAAAGGAGACGTTTAGGTCAATTTTATGCATTCTGGCGTTCGTAGATACAAGAAAACTGTTAAAATTCTTCAGAAACGTCACTTTTGAAGTGTTTTCTTGTACTTTTAAGCCACTCAGATACCCTACGGGCTCGGAAAGTGCAACGAAACCATCAAATTTTAACTAGAAACTGTATTTTTGTCGATTTTTATTGAATTTGAACTATATTTCAACGTTTTTTGATGGTTCTGAGCCACCAAACACACTTAAAGCATGCAGAATCGACTCAGAATAGGAAAAGGAGACGTTTAGGTCAATTTTATGCATTCTGGCGTTCGTAGATACAAGGAAACTGTTAAAATTCTTCAGAAACGTCACTTTTGAAGTGTTTTCTTCTACTTTTAAGCCACTCAGATACCCTACGGGCTCGGAAAGTGCAACGAAACCATCAAATTTTAGCTAGAAACTGTATTTTTGTCGATTTTTATTGAATTTGAGCTATATTTCAACGTTTTTTGATGGTTCTGAGCCACCAAACACACTTAAAGCATGCAGAATCGACTCAGAATAGGAAAAGGAGACGTTTAGATCAATTTTATGCATTCTGGCGTTCGTAGATACAAGAAAACTGTTAAAATTCTTCAGAAACGTCACTTTTGAAGTGTTTTCTTGTACTTTTAAGCCACTCAGATACCCTACGGGCTCGGAAAGTGCAACGAAACCATCAAATTTTAACTAGAAACTGTATTTTTGTCGATTTTTATTGAATTTGAACTATATTTCAACGTTTTTTGATGGTTCTGAGCCACCAAACACACTTAAAGCATGCAGAATCGACTCAGAATAGGAAAAGGAGACGTTTAGGTCAATTTTATGCATTCTGGCGTTCGTAGATACAAGAAAACTGTTAAAATTCTTCAGAAACGTCACTTTTGAAGTGTTTTCTTGTACTTTTAAGCCACTCAGATACCCTACGGGCTCGGAAAGTGCAACGAAACCATCAAATTTTAGCTAGAAACTGTATTTTTGTCGATTTTTATTGAATTTGAACTATATTTCAACGTTTTTTGATGGTTCTGAGCCACCAAACACACTTAAAGCATGCAGAATCGACTCAGAATAGGAAAAGGAGACGTTTAGGTCAATTTTATGCATTCTGGCGTTCGTAGATACAAGAAAACTGTTAAGATTCTTAAGAAACGTCACTTTTGAAGTGTTTTCTTGTACTTTTAAGCCACTCAGATACCCTACGGGCTCGGAAAGTGCAACGAAACCATCAAATTTTAACTAGAAACTGTATTTTTGTCGATTTTTATTGAATTTGAACTATATTTCAACGTTTTTTGATGGTTCTGAGCCACCAAACACACTTAAAGCATGCAGAATCGACTCAGAATAGGAAAAGGAGACGTTTAGGTCAATTTTATGCATTCTGGCGTTCGTAGATACAAGAAAACTGTTAAAATTCTTCAGAAACGTCACTTTTGAAGTGTTTTCTTGTACTTTTAAGCCACTCAGATACCCTACGGGCTCGGAAAGTGCAACGAAACCATCAAATTTTAGCTAGAAACTGTATTTTTGTCGATTTTTATTGAATTTGAACTATATTTCAACGTTTTTTGATGGTTCTGAGCCACCAAACACACTTAAAGCATGCAGAATCGACTCAGAATAGGAAAAGGAGACGTTTAGGTCAAATTTATGCATTCTGGCGTTCGTAGATACAAGAAAACTGTTAAAATTCTTCAGAAACGTCACTTTTGAAGTGTTTTCTTGTACTTTTAAGCCACTCAGATACCCTACGGGCTCGGAAAGTGCAACGAAACCATCAAATTTTAACTAGAAACTGTATTTTTGTCGATTTTTATTGAATTTGAACTATATTTCAACGTTTTTTGATGGTTCTGAGCCACCAAACACACTTAAAGCATGCAGAATCGACTCAGAATAGGAAAAGGAGACGTTCAGGTCAATTTTATGCATTCTGGAGTTCGTAGATACAAGAAAACTGTTAAAATTCTTCAGAAACGTCACTTTTGAAGTGTTTTCTTGTACTTTTAAGCCACTCAGATACCCTACGGGCTCGGAAAGTGCAACGAAACCATCAAATTTTAGCTAGAAACTGTATTTTTGTCGATTTTTATTGAATTTGAACTATATTTCAACGTTTTTTGATGGTTCTGAGCCACCAAACACACTTAAAGCATGCAGAATCGACTCAGAATAGGAAAAGGAGACGTTTAGGTCAATTTTATGCATTCTGGCGTTCGTAGATACAAGAAAACTGTTAAAATTCTTCAGAAACGTCACTTTTGAAGTGTTTTCTTGTACTTTTAAGCCACTCAGATACCCTACGGGCTCGGAAAGTGCAACGAAACCATCAAATTTTAGCTAGAAACTGTATTTTTGTCGATTTTTATTGAATTTGAACTATATTTCAACGTTTTTTGATGGTTCTGAGCCACCAAACACACTTAAAGCATGCAGAATCGACTCAGAATAGGAAAAGGAGACGTTTAGGTCAATTTTATGCATTCTGGCGTTCGTAGATACAAGAAAACTGTTAAAATTCTTCAGAAACGTCACTTTTGAAGTGTTTTATTGTACTTTTAAGCCACTCAGATACCCTACGGGCTCGGAAAGTGCAACGAAACCATCAAATTTTAGCTAGAAACTGTATTTTTGTCGATTTTTATTGAATTTGAACTATATTTCAACGTTTTTTGATGGTTCTGAGCCACCAAACACACTTAAAGCATGCAGAATCGAATCAGAATAGGAAAAGGAGACATTTAGGTCAATTTTATGCATTCTGGCGTTCGTAGATACAAGAAAACTGTTAAAATTCTTCAGAAACGTCACTTTTGAAGTGTTTTCTTGTACTTTTAAGCCACTCAGATACCCTACGGGCTCGGAAAGTGCAACGAAACCATCAAATTTTAACTAGAAACTGTATTTTTGTCGATTTTTATTGAATTTGAACTATATTTCATCGTTTTTTGATGGTTCTGAGCCACCAAACACACTTAAAGCATGCAGAATCGACTCAGAATAGGAAAAGGAGACGTTTAGGTCAATTTTATGCATTCTCGCGTTCGTAGATACAAGAAAACTGTTAAAATTCTTCAGAAACGTCACTTTTGAAGTGTTTTCTTGTACTTTTAAGCCACTCAGATACCCTACGGGCTCGGAAAGTGCAACGAAACCATAAAATTTTAGCTAGAAACTGTATTTTTGTCGATTTTTATTGAATTTGAACTATATTTCAACGTTTTTTGATGGTTCTGAGCCACCAAACACACTTAAAGCATGCAGAATCGACTCAGAATAGGAAAAGGAGACGTTTAGGTCAATTTTATGCATTCTGGCGTTCGTAGATACAAGAAAACTGTTAAAATTCTTCAGAAACGTCACTTTTGACGTGTTTTCTTGTACTTTTAAGCCACTCAGATACCCTACGGGCTCGGAAAGTGCAACGAAACCATCAAATTTTAGCTAGAAACTGTATTTTTGTCGATTTTTATTGAATTTGAACTATATTTCAACGTTTTTTGATGGTTCTGAGCCACCAAACACACTTAAAGCATGCAGAATCGACTCAGAATAGGAAAAGGAGACGTTTAGGTCAATTTTATGCATTCTGGCGTTCGTAGATACAAGAAAACTGTTAAAATTCTTCAGAAACGTCACTTTTGAAGTGTTTTCTTGTACTTTTAAGCCACTCAGATACCCTACGGGCTCGGAAAGTGCAACGAAACCATCAAATTTTAACTAGAAACTGTATTTTTGTCGATTTTTATTGAATTTGAACTATATTTCAACGTTTTTTGATGGTTATGAGCCACCAAACACACTTAAAGCATGCAGAATCGACTCAGAATAGGAAAAGGAGACGTTTAGGTCAATTTTATGCATTCTGGCGTTCGTAGATACAAGAAAACTGTTAAAATTCTTCAGAAACGTCACTTTTGAAGTGTTTTCTTGTACTTTTAAGCCACTCAGATACCCTACGGGCTCGGAAAGTGCAACGAAACCATCAAATTTTAACTAGAAACTGTATTTTTGTCGATTTTTATTGAATTTGAACTATATTTCAACGTTTTTTGATGGTTCTGAGCCACCAAACACACTTAAAGCATGCAGAATCGACTCAGAATAGGAAAAGGAGACGTTTAGGTCAATTTTATGCATTCTGGCGTTCGTAGATACAAGGAAACTGTTAAAATTCTTCAGAAACGTCACTTTTGAAGTGTTTTCTTCTACTTTTAAGCCACTCAGATACCCTACGGGCTCGGAAAGTGCAACGAAACCATCAAATTTTAGCTAGAAACTGTATTTTTGTCGATTTTTATTGAATTTGAACTATATTTCAACGTTTTTTGATGTTTCTGAGCCACCAAACACACTTAAAGCATGCAGAATCGACTCAGAATAGGAAAAGGAGACGTTTAGGTCAATTTTATGCATTCTGGCGTTCGTAGATACAAGAAAACTGTTAAAATTCTTCAGAAACGTCACTTTTGAAGTGTTTTCTTGTACTTTTAAGCCACTCAGATACCCTACGGGCTCGGAAAGTGCAACGAAACCATCAAATTTTAACTAGAAACTGTATTTTTGTCGATTTTTATTGAATTTGAACTATATTTCAACGTTTTTTGATGGTTCTGAGCCACCAAACACACTTAAAGCATGCAGAATAGTAGTTATATAGTGGGGGTTCTAGACCAGGTCAAATGAGGTCAAACTGGTCCAGCTCCCCCATTACTTTTCATCGAGCGGTCATTGACCTTTCATTTGTTGTCGAGCTTGTCGGTGCACGTGGCTGACCTTGCCAGCTGGTCCAGCTCCCCCATTACTTTTCATCGGGCGATCATTGACCTAGTCGTTGCTCGACCTTGGTCGTTTATTGCCCTCGTTCATCTCGAGATCTATCCCCTCTTTTCGTTTAGGTCGGGGAGGGATCTCGGACGCAATCTCGCATCCCCACTTCCGTTTTATACTTGTATAAAAGTCGATGGATTCGTCTGTAGGAATTACGTTTATTGCCCTTGGTCATCTCGAGATCTATCCCCTCTTTTTTTTTTAGGTCGGGTCGCTGCACGGGGCTGGCCTTGGCTGACTTGCCTTAGGACTTCACGTGCCTGACCTGTACGTTTTGGCAATGCCTTTTACTCGATCGACCTGACCCGTTTTTCCATAGTCAGGTTGGCCGAGCGGTCTAAGGCGTCAGATTTAAGCTCTGATTCTCGAAAGGGAGCGTGGGTTCGAATCCCACACCTGACAGTTTTTTTTTTTTCGTTCGTTATTTTGACGTTTTGTGTTGCGATTAAATAAAACACAGTTTAATATAGTATTATTTATTGAGGAAACCTTGAATACAACCAATTGTAAATACATTTAGCATTGTTTAAAAAACAGTAACATTTTTTATTATTAGCAATATGTTTATCACATGCTGGGATTTCTTTAGATAATTTCACAGAGTCTTCAATTGTTTCGAGGTTCACAATTTTGGGGCAGTCTTTTCCTAGCGTTTCCCTAAGGTAATTTTCTTTACATTTTCCTTTTACATATAAGATCTCCACTGCATATTCCTTGATGTATTTGAACAAAATTTCTTTTACAGATATCTGCTCCTTGAAGCCGTCATTAAATCTCAACATGTGATGATAACGTTCTAGATATCTAGCTTGTTTCTTCGTTCTTTCATCGATTTCTTTGAGTTGTTTTGTAGATTTGAATGTTTCGTGTATTGTGTTAATTCCATCGTAAATCGCAAGTTCTTTTACAATGAATTCAGGTAGACAAAAACCTTGTACGTCGACTACAACCAACTTCATCGTATCAATTATGTCAACTGACTGAGAGAAAAGCGACTATGTAATTTTTTTTTTATCAATCCAACTGTTGTGGGTGTTATTAAATCCTAACCATTTAACATAAAGTTGATTACCTTTCTTTTTTAAAACTTTTTCAACGAGATATACACCTGGATGCTTAACTTTCAATAGTTCCATTTCATAGAAACCACCTAAAATGTTTTCACCCTTTTCATCTTTCAAAAAATATGTGGTGGGATTAGTGAGATTAATTTTTCTTATTATGAAAATCTCATTTGACCAATTGGGTGTGTATCCCTTATCGAATATTCCGCGATACTTACTTATTCTTACGTTATCACCAACTTTAAATTTTGATTTATTGCTAACTATTTTAATCTGAGTATAAGCAGCTTTTAGAATAGCGTTTTCATTACTTTTGTTAACTTGTGACGGTTTCATTTTTATAGTACGATGATAAGAATTATTATATCGATGTACCACATTTGCCAATAAATCTAACCATTTATAATTTCCTTGCAAACTAAATTCTTTCCACATTAAATTTTTTAATGTGCGATTTACTCTTTCGACGATTGAGGCTTTTTTTAAACTGTAGACATTGTAATGATTAATTTTGTATTTTTTCATAAGATTTTGAAACTTTACGTTGTAGAATTCTTTTCCTTGATCTGTTTGTAAATTTTTGGGTAACCGTACGATTTTGGATAAAATTGTTTCCATTGCAGTGGCGATTTGTTGAGCATCTTTTGACTTTACAGGGACAGCCCACACGTATTTTGAGAAACAGTCAATAACAACAAGTATATATTTGTATCCTCTGTTTATCTTAGCATACGGTATCATTTCCACTAGATCTGCTTGTAATGTTTCATTAATACCTTTTATTATAACCTTGCGTCGTTTAAAATTAATTCTTACGGGTTTGTGCAATTCTGCAACAATATCTCTTTTAATGGGAGTTGGCTCATACACCTTCTTGCGTTTCATTTTTATCAGTCTTATGTATATAATGTGCTTTCTCGGCACTAACTAACGATTCTTCAAAATTAACAGGACATTTTATTATCATTTCTGCGAACAAATTTGGTACATTTTCTGTTTTATTTACAGCATATTTGAACGATATTCGATCACCGTTACGTAGTACAAATCCTTTCAATTCTTCTTTACTAAAAAATTTGTTATTTACATAAACATTTATTTCATTAATGGTAATATTCAATTTTGTAAGGGTTCCAATTTCTAAAGGAAACGTATAGTGCGTTTCTTTAGAATTTAATACATACGTGTTTTCCACGGTTTTATCGGATTCGAAGCGAAATATCAGATTATAGAACATATAGTTTGAAATAGTAATCATATCATTGTCGATAGAACCTGAAAGTTTAGCATGTTTTAACAAATGACGCCCGAATTTATCCAGAGTCATATTAAGCAATAATTTTAGCTTCGCGTAGTTCTTCTATTATAGAAACGATTTCGTTTTGATGACCCGAATGGCCTGCTGTCTGGGAAGCGACTAACAACTTCAGTCTTTCAACTAATTCATTTGGATCTTCCCAATACACATAATCAACTTTATTTGTGTTTACTTCTTTAAATAGTACTTGACCACCTTTCTTCGGTTTTTTATACTTCGTGAGAGTTGAGAATAATGGTCCTATAATATTTTTGTATTTCATCGAACTTGTACCCAATATTCGATCATTTTCATCGAAATTTCTTCGATATGCATTGGTTTTTTCTAAAATTTTTTTGTAAATTTCCTTGTCTTCCGTAGTAAAATGAACAGGCTTCTTTTTAAAAATAAGTTCATAAATTCCAGGAGTCCCTTTAAAGATTTCATTGTCTATTTTTATATCTGGACCTATAAATTGTACCTCCTTCGAACCAATATAAAATTTCTCTGAGAAAGTGTCATGTCTTACGCCTGTTCTGTGATCAAATTTACTTTCTGCATCGTGATGCATTTCGTCAATATATTTTCTGGGTAATTCATCAAAATCATTTAAATATTCGTTGTAAACGTCTGTATCAACGATGTTTTTAATATAATTTTTACTTAACTGAACAGATTTTTCAAGAACCTCATTGAAGTTATAATTATCATTGTCTTCCTCGGGAATGTATTGGAACACATTGTCCTGTGCATCTGTTTTATTTATTGATTCTTCGAAATCTTCCTGTGATAAAACATCATATTTTGAACTAATCGGACTCATTCGATCTTCTTTTTCATTTTTGATGGCATCGATTCTTTTCACAAGGTTAGCAACTTTTGTAGCAATTCTTTTTTGTCTTGGCGTGAAAATTTCTGCTTGCTTTGGTGTAGTAACAATAGTTTTTTTCTCACGAACAGGAGACAGAATTGTATTTTCTAACTTTCGCTTTGTAGGTGTACTGTGCTCAATGTTCGACACATTTTTTGTTTTCACATCTTGATTACTTTTTATTGGATTTTCACTCCGTCTCTCAATTAATGTTTCCAAATGTTTAGTGAGGGGTTCATACTTTTTCTCTTCATTTCGTTGAGTTGCTTTAATTAGTTCTAATTTTCTTTGTAAATCTTTTCTTTTCTTAATCAGTTTCCTTTTTAAATCAACCACATCTGATATTTTTGAATCCATGTCTCCTAAGGCTTCCGAAAATACAAATAAACTGAATCTATTTATTTGAATGATAGGCTTATATACCTATGCAAAATTTCACAAACATTCTATAAAAATACTTTATTCAATAGTACAGATGCACATGTTTTGTTTTGCAATGATCTCTTATATGATCTTTATAGTAGCAGTATATACATGGTAAGTTAGGAGTATCTGTTTCACCTCCACATTTTGGACATTTATATTTTACAGGAACTGGCATGTTGAATGTTCAACATACTTCTATAGACTGAAATTATGAAAATGGATCAATAAAATTATCAAATCCTTTTCTAAACCGACCACTACGAATTTCGTTCTCTTTATCGACTACTAAAAAATCATAACTGTTTTGCCAGCAAAATGAACACATTTCTTTAAATTTATCAAATGAGATATCAGTGCCGATATGATCATCATAGATATGGCGCAAGTTTAAATTATCTTGCTTAAATAAAATGATAAAATTTGCGTTGTCTCTTATTAAATGCTTAGGAATACATGTGTAGGTTTGACATAAATAAAAACAATCTATATTTCTGTGTCGTCCCATGCTAAAATATTCTTTCATTAAATTTTGCTTGTCACATGCCACATCGTCAAAAATAAAGACAGAATTAGTTTTAGCTTTGTGCGGTGGTGGTATGTTGTTATTGTCGAAATTGCTGAAACTATAAAAATTTATACCTTTAATAGGTTTTAGAAGATTTTCCAAATATTGATATTTTGGTTGGAAAAGAGATTTAGAATACACATAGACATTTTCAAATCTTAAACCATTTGGATGTTCGATTAAACCTATCATAACATTAGTCTTTCCGCAGTTAGACGGTCCGACAATAATACATCTTACTGTAGATGGTAAAAGATCCCCATGTCTTTTATTCCCACTATTAATTTTGATATCGTTATTATTTATCGGCAATTTGAGGTTTTGAGGTGTCAAACGCATTTCGACATCTGATTAAGAAACTGACATGTGGGGGGGTATAAATACTAAATTTTTCTACGTTTCCGTTAGTAGTTTAGCTGATCCGAAAGTTTGAGTATAAATGAAGATTACGAAGCGAAAAAGGAACAGTCGTCGGATTGAGACCTACAGAAAGAGATATTGTGGACGTGGGATCGTAAATTCGGTTATTAATAAATTACCGTTTGAACTTCATATTCCCGGTTATAACTTTTGTGGACCAGGAACTAAATTAGAAAAACGATTAGCAAGAGGAGATAAAGGCCGGAATCAATTAGATGAAGCTTGCAAATTTCACGATATAGCTTATGGTGAACATAAAGATTTGGAAAATCGACATAAGGCCGATAAAGTTCTGTTAGATAAAGCGAAACTTAGACTACGTTCTTCGGACGCTTCTTTGGGCGAAAAAGCTGCTGCTTTAGGTGTTGCGGCTGCGATGAAAGCTAAAATAAAACTCGGTATGGGTTGTCGAGTCAAAAGACAAACTAGCAAACGTGGAAAAGTCTTGAATTTTAATGATTTAAGAAATTCCGCCAGACTTGCTTTAAAAAATAAGAAATTTAAGAATATGAACGATGCTGTAAAAGTGGCCATGAGAGCAGTAAAATCATCAAAAGGAAAAAAGAGAGTGAGACCTGTTCGTCACAGACGTATAATACCCATACCGAAAAGTGGTGGATTTTTACCTCTATTACCAATATTTGCCGCTTTAGGCGCTCTGGGATCTCTAGGTGGTGGCGCAGCAGCCATTGCAAAAGCTGTTAACGATGCTAAATCAGCTAAAGAACAGTTGAAAGAAAATCAACGACACAATCAGAAAATGGAGTCGATAGCTGTAGGAAAGTCAGGAAGTGGATTATATTTGAAACCATATAAAAGAGGATATGGTCTTTTTTTAGCTCCATCAAAATTTCAAAAGAACTCC
This sequence comes from Zophobas morio, assembly GCF_036711695.1. Taxonomy (NCBI): domain Eukaryota; kingdom Metazoa; phylum Arthropoda; class Insecta; order Coleoptera; family Tenebrionidae; genus Zophobas; species Zophobas morio. Next base: position 6,146 of record NW_026973330.1, on the reverse strand, counting down.
CGATAAATATTCCAAAACATGCTCTCACCAACATCGACATTTACAAATATGTAAAGCGTTTGAAAATTCCCCGCTTCAGAGGAGTTTTTATGAAAAATTCACTTCCAAATAAAGTACGCCTTAATGAGTGTGGTATATTAAATTTAGACAATAAGGAAGGTCCTGGAACACATTGGACAGCTTATAAAAAAACTCGAAACGAAGTTATATACTTTGATAGTTATGGAGATTTGAGACCACCTCTTGAACTGATCAAATATTTACAAAGCAACGGTTTCTGTAATATAGTATATAATTATGAATCTTTACAGACTTTTAATAGTATTAATTGTGGACATTTGTGTTTAAGATTCCTATATAACTGCTACAAATAAAATTGTTTGAAATTCGAGCGTTTTAGTTGAACTGTTAGTGTCGTCGAAGTAAGTTGCACGATGTCCAACGTATTCTCATTGGATGGAAACAGTTCTGTACTTTCGAGCAGATACTATCCACCAATTATCTTGGAAGATTATAACTATGCTTTAGGATTAGAAAGTTTGGTTACTTGGAATTCTTTTCCAAATATCGATAGCAATAACAACAAATTTTATTTTTTTACACCAGACAAAAAAGAGCATTACATAGAAATTCCCGAGGGTTCTTACGAGATAGAAGACATTGAGTCGTATTTAAATAAAGAAATCAAAAACTATATGGAACATTATTTTCAATACGAAATTGACAAACACGGAAATAGAATAAAGAAATTTAAAATGTTAACACCAAGCTTAATAATTAGAGGAAATAATAATACTTTAAAATCGGAAGTTAAATGTACTCTTGATATAAATTTTTCAAGAAAGGATTCGTTAGGGAATTTATTGGGATTTAAGGATACCATTCTGAAAGCGCATAAAACTCATATATCAGATTTTCCAGCAAAAATTTTAAAGGTAAATGCTCTTTGCGTTTATTGCAATATAGTAACTGGTTCATACAAGAACGGAAGTCCCGTTCACGTTATCCATCAATTTTTTCCAACAGTACCACCCGGTTACAAAATAGTGGAACGACCATTAAATGTGATATATCTACCAATTAATACGAAACAAATAGATGAAATAATCGTTAAAATAACAGATCAAGAAGGTAATATTGTTAGTTTCAGAGGTGAAGAGGTAGGTGTACGGTTGCATCTTAAGAAGGTCACGTGATGGGTATTATATTTAATGAAAATCTAAAAAACCGAAATTCGGTATATATAAGTAGGGCAATGAAAAAGAGATCAGTCAGTCCTTTGAGAAGGGTCAAACGTTTAACTTTAGGCAATCGTAAATTTCTTGAATCTCTAGGATTAACGGTCTTGAAATAATATTTTTATTGAATATATAAATCAGCAATGAATTTTGAAATATTAAACGTAAGCGAAAAAGCTGCCTATGATCATTCAATTTATTATGGAGAAAGACATACACACCTACCTTATTCTAACAGTTCATTTAACTACGATGATGAAATAAGAATTCCTATTGAACATCAAGATTTATACACTTTTCCACATTTGAGTACATTGCATATAGAGGGTAAGGTTATTGTGAAGAATGAAATCGACGAAATTGTACAGAAACCAGAAATCAAATTTGTAAATAATGGCGTTCTTCTGATGTTTAATCAAATAAGATATGAAATTGCTGGAGTCGTTGTGGATAGTATTAGAAATCCTGGGTTAGCGTCTACCATGAAAGGATATGTAACGTATAACAGTAATGAAAGCGTAGCTCTAGAGAATGCTGGATGGTTTCCCAAAAAAGATTCGAATATAATTAAGGAAAATGGAACTTTTGAAGTTTCGATTCCATTAAAAATGATTTTTGGTTTTTGTGAAGATTTTAAAAAGACCATTTTGAATGTAAGACAGGAGCTTGTTTTGGTTCGTTCTAATACCGATGTGAATGCTTTAATTTCCTCAAATGATAAATACAAAATTAAAGTAGAACTTAGTAAAATATGCTGGAAAATGCATCACTTGTCCGTGTCCGATGCCGAAAGGATCGCATTAATCGATATTGTAAGAAGCAACAGGGAATTGGATATTATGTTTAGAAGTAAAGAATTACATGAATTTGCTCCACCAGTACAATCGATAACAAATACTTGGACTATTAAAACTTCCTTAGAAAAACCTCAGTACATACTTTTTGCATTACAGCAAGGAAGAAAAAACCAATTGAAGAAAAACTACAGTCAGTTTGATCATTGTAATCTGAGAGATGTAAAATTGTACCTTAATGATACCATGTATCCCTACGACAACCTGAATGTTGATTTCACAAATAATCGGTATGCAATTCTCTATGATATGTTTAAAGAATTCCAGACATCGTTCTTATCCAAACAAACCAGCGAACCATTATTCGATAAGGATGAATTTAAAGAAAAGACGCCTATAATAGTAATCGACTGTTCTAAACAAACGGAAGCTTTGAAGAGAGGCCCCGTTACAATCACTTTGTGGTTTGAGACGATCTCTGGTATTCCTGCAGACACTACAGCCTACTGTCTTATTCTTCACGACCGAATGGTAAAATACATCCCTGCACAAGATGTCGTCAGAGTGTTGTAAATAATTTAACCTGTTATTGTATTATTATTATGTTTGGGGGTAAATAAAACTACATATAACCCATTTCTGTGTGTTTTATTCATGGCTACCAGAAATTACATGTAAAGTTTTCTTATAATCATCTAACTTAATCGAGGGCCATTTTGTTGAATCCGGTCCCTCAGTCCATCCTAATGGTATTTCAGGATTGGCTTCTCCTTTGACAATGTTCTTTTTGATCCAGTTGAAAATTCTTCGGTGCTCCTGATTTTGAGAAGGTTGAAATGCGAAAGAATCGTAATTTATTATTTCTAAAGACTCATAGAAAGTACTGAGCGCTTTATGGTTTGCCAAATACGCAGCCCGACACATAAATTCATCCACGCACTGGTCGATCCTTCGATAATTTTTCCGGATATTCTCAACAGGATAGAATATATCTCCAAGATTCTGCCAGCGATTATCACTCAATAATTTATAAATAAAACATTTATACGTTAGAGTATTGTCCAAATAGTTGGTGGTCATCAAAAACTCCAAAGCAGCATAATTTAAATTTTCAATTTGGTCTCTTTCGCATACATGTAGAAATGCATCAATGTAACCATCGACACATTGCTTTCTTTGTAGCAGAATACAAATGTCAAGTGTATAAAAGTCACTTTCACTTTCGGCAATCCATTTAAACACTTCGTCCGGTACAATAAAATCTTTTTTATCGATGAGATGAAGGAATAAATTTAATTTCGTTCGATCACTCGCAGCGGCTTTAAGATATGTTTTGTACACATTTTCGGATGCACAAAATGCTTGTAAATCAACAAATTGTCTCAAGTCAGACATTGCTGTAATAATGAAATAACCAACATCGAATAAATCATCTGTGAAATTTAATTGCTTATATATGGCAATCCCCACTTTTTTTAACTTACGTGCGAAATATGATATCCCCAAGGTTTCGTATCCGTTGCAAATCTTGTGACAATCCTTTTATCATCATTTGGGCTGAGAACTACTTTTTCTTGTTTTACTGTGTAAACAGTATGATGTTTGGACTTGATGAGTCTTTGTGATTTTTCGTAACTTCGATTATTAAATAAACATTCTTTGTAATTTTCAAACGTTATTGTTTTAAGTGATGCTTTTGTACTACCTTTGGATTTTTTAACTAATTTTTTATTGAAATCGTCACTTGCAATTCTATATGCGTACATTTTAGATCTGAGACCCACAAATTCTAGCATAATCTTACCGTTATTTTCATCTTTCATTAAACCTGGTACTTTCTTATTTTTCAGTTCTATATCATAAATATTATATAAATCATAGTCAGAAGTATCAAATCGATGTGAGTCTTTCTTAATATATTTGTATATATCGTCTACGTGAAATTCATAAATTAGGCTGTCAGTGTCGGTATAAAGTAACTTAGCATTATTTTTAAATGTTTTTTTAATATAGTCATAATGAAATTCATAGAGAAAAGTTTTAGAAATATCTAAAATGCAAAAACCAACATAAATTGGTTTATTCAAAAATACTTCTAATTTACTCATTTCGATTATTGCTGAATCATCGTCAAATACAACAGAACTGTGAAAATTTGGTTTAGATATAAGAGAACGAACTCCCCATCTTCCCTCCCATTTACTAACCAATCGAATATCGCGATGTTTTCTTACATTTTCCATGCATTTACCATAAATAGCATTAATCATTAATTTAAAAAAATCTTTTTCAAAATCGTTCTTTGCTTGCTGCCTAAGTTTTGTATTTAAATCTATATATTCCTTTAACCACGCAGATTGTTTGAATTTCATAACACGATGTACACATTTTATTTTCATACCAAATTTTGTATACATTTTTAAATTCCGATAATGAATAATATAATTTTTCTTGGGATATAAAGTCAACAATAACTTCTTAAGTTTAGATCTTGAAATGGGCGGTATCATATGCTCTGGAGCTAATGGTAAATCACTATGAATTTCATGTAAATCTATTGGATAATCTAAATCGCATTCAATAATATAACCGATTGCTGAATTTTCTGGGGTATCTAAGATATCAGCTATATTGAAATTTTCTACAAACTCAAATTCTCCATACGGTAAGTATTGAGACATTGCCGCTCCGTAAAGGTTGTTAACATCAAAATACATTAAATAGGTACTATCTTTCGAAGGATCATATTCTTCTTTTGGCATGTATTTGTTATTGGCTTTACCATATCTATTGGAACACTGCGAAACTCCACCTCTAATACCTCTTTCTACAAATAGAACTTTATCTATATCCGTTAAAAGTTCTAGTTTAATTTCTGTTGTTTTTAACATAGCATCAAATGTTAGGCCCGGAGCAGTATAATAATGCAACGGATCAAGTTGATAAGTATTTAAACAAGTAGTTCGAAAAGCTTCAAATACATCGGCTAGAAGAAGCACATCAGTTTTTAAATATAAATCAGAATATTCTCCTAATGTATGAATATTAAAAGTATTCCATACATTGGTAGCATGGGAATAATCTTCATATTTAATATTCTCATCGGATAAGCGACTATAGAAATCCTCCTTTTCGGGCAATTTTGTTTCAAGTAGTTTCTCCCAGGAGTTTATATAATCGTAAGGAAAAACTCCCTTTCTGTTTAACAAATCAAATTCTTCCATATTATTACAATTTGCCAACGTAATAATTTTCTGAGAATTATCTAAATTGGAGGAAAGTTTGTCTAAACTATGTGGCATAAATCTGAAAGAATCAATAAACCGTAAACTAACTTTCGTGTCTTCGACAAATTTAGTAAACGAGATATATCTTTCTTTGTTAATGGGAAGTAACTTAATATCACCTTTTATTGAATTTGAAAGTTCTTTAATAAAAAAATGGGCATCATATCCGCTCATATTATGAAAGACCACGGGTATAACACAAATATCTTTATAATTTAAATTACAACTTTGATGGGCAGCGCCTCTATACATTCCAGTTAAATGACTATGATCGCGTACTTTTATGTTCTTTTCCGAAAATCCTTTTTTACATATATGACATATTTGGGAGGATTCAAACTGCTCACGTTCTTCCGTAGTTAATGTTTCCATAGAAATAACGTTCTGAAATTTATCGTTGCAAAAATGAGCCATTCGATGTAACTCCTGAACGAACCATTGAATGCAATTTTTACCTCGATACAAACGAAATTTAGAAAATGAATTATCATATGAGCAGTGAAAATAGTAAGCAATGCTGTGCGCAATATGTTTTTGATAAGTTTCGGTCTTATTCGTGGTGGACATATGCTGTTTGGTACAATCAAGAAGAATACTCTCGAGATCTGCATAAATAGTAAAAGGTACTTTTTCTTGATGTCTATAATTTTGAAAATATAAGTAATTTTCGTTTTCTGTTGGCAGTCTTATGGAATATTTATTAATACTCTGGCATGAAGTTTTATGTTTTTGGAGCAATTCCTCTGTGGTGAAATGGTTTAAGCATCTTTCGCATATATGAAATTTACATTTATGGAGGGAAAGTTGCGTAGCTAAAAGAGCTGACA
>NW_026973329.1:0-34254 GCF_036711695.1 Zophobas morio | reverse complement strand
ATACCCTACGGGCTCGGAAAGTGCAACGAAACCATCAAATTTAGCTAGAAACTGTATTTTTGTCGATTTTTATTGAATTTTAACTATATTTCAACGTTTTTTGATGGTTCTGAGCCACCAAACACACTTAAAGCATGCAGAATCGACTCAGAATAGGAAAAGGAGACGTTTAGGTCAATTTTATGCATTCTGGCGTTCGTAGATACAAGAAAACTGTTAAAATTCTTCAGAAACGTCACTTTTGAAGTGTTTTCTTGTACCTTTAAGCCACTCAGATACCCAACGGGCTCGGAAAGTGCAACGAAACCATCAAATTTTAGCTAGAAACTGTATTTTTGTCGATTTTTATTGAATTTGAACTATATTTCAACGTTTTTTGATGGTTCTGAGCCACCAAACACACTTAAAGCATGCAGAATCGACTCAGAATAGGAAAAGGAGACGTTTAGGTCAATTTTATGCATTCTGGCGTTCGTAGATACAAGAAAACTGTTAAAATTCTTCAGAAACGTCACTTTTGAAGTGTTTTCTTGTACTTTTAAGCCACTCAGATACCCTACGGGCTCGGAAAGTGCAACGAAACCATCAAGTTTTAGCTAGAAACTGTATTTTTGTCGATTTTTATTGAATTTGAACTATATTTCAACGTGTTTTGATGGTTCTGAGCCACCAAACACACTTAAAGCATGCAGAATCGACTCAGAATAGGAAAAGGAGACGTTTAGGTCAATTTTATGCATTCTGGCGTTCGTAGATAGAAGAAAACTGTTAAAATTCTTCAGAAACGTCACTTTTGAAGTGTTTTCTTGTACTTTTAAGCCACTCAGATACCCTACGGGCTCGGAAAGTGCAACGAAACCATCAAATTTTAGCTAGAAACTGTATTTTTGTCGATTTTTATTGAATTTGAACTATATTTCAACGTTTTTTGATGGTTCTGAGCCACCAAACACACTTAAAGCATGCAGAATCGACTCAGAATAGGAAAAGGAGACGTTTAGGTCAATTTTATGCATTCTGGCGTTCGTAGATACAAGAAAACTGTTAAAATTCTTCAGAAACGTCACTTTTGAAGTGTTTTCTTGTACTTTTAAGCCACTCAGATACCCTACGGGCTCGGAAAGTGCAACGAAACCATCAAATTTTAGCTAGAAACTGTATTTTTGTCGATTTTTATTGAATTTGAACTATATTTCAACGTTTTTTGATGGTTCTGAGCCACCAAACACACTTAAAGCATGCAGAATCGACTCAGAATAGGAAAAGGAGACGTTTAGGTCAATTTTTATGCATTCTGGCGTTCGTAGATACAAGAAAACTGTTAAAATTCTTCAGAAACGTCACTTTTGAAGTGTTTTCTTGTACTTTTAAGCCACTCAGATACCCTACGGGCTCGGAAAGTGCAACGAAACCATCAAATTTTAGCTAGAAACTGTATTTTTGTCGATTTTTATTGAATTTGAACTATATTTCAACGTTTTTTGATGGTTCTGAGCCACCAAACACACTTAAAGCATGCAGAATCGACTCAGAATAGGAAAAGGAGACGTTTAGGTCAATTTTATGCATTCTGGCGTTCGTAGATACAAGAAAACTGTTAAAATTCTTCAGAAACGTCACTTTTGAAGTGTTTTCTTGTACTTTTAAGCCACTCAGATACCCTACGGGCTCGGAAAGTGCAACGAAACCATCAAATTTTAGCTAGAAACTGTATTTTTGTCGATTTTTATTGAATTTGAACTATATTTCAACGTTTTTTGATGGTTCTGAGCCACCAAACACACTTAAAGCATGCAGAATCGACTCAGAATAGGAAAAGGAGACGTTTAGGTCAATTTTATGCATTCTGGCGTTCGTAGATACAAGAAAACTGTTAAAATTCTTCAGAAACGTCACTTTTGAAGTGTTTTCTTGTACTTTTAAGCCACTCAGATACCCTACGGGCTCGGAAAGTGCAACGAAACCACCAAATTTTAGCTAGAAACTGTATTTTTGTCGATTTTTATTGAATTTGAACTATATTTCAACGTTTTTTGATGGTTCTGAGCCACCAAACACACTTAAAGCATGCAGAATCGACTCAGAATAGGAAAAGGAGACGTTTAGGTCAATTTTATGCATTCTGGCGTTCGTAGATACAAGAAAACTGTTAAAATTCTTCAGAAACGTCACTTTTGAAGTGTTTTCTTGTACTTTTAAGCCACTCAGATACCCTACGGGCTCGGAAAGTGCAACGAAACCATCAAATTTTAGCTAGAAACTGTATTTTTGTCGATTTTTATTGAATTTGAACTATATTTCAACGTTTTTTTGATGGTTCTGAGCCACCAAACACACTTAAAGCATGCAGAATCGACTCAGAATAGGAAAAGGAGACGTTTAGGTCAATTTTATGCATTCTGGCGTTCGTGGATACAAGAAAACTGTTAAAATTCTTCAGAAACGTCACTTTTGAAGTGTTTTCTTGTACTTTTAAGCCACTCAGATACCCTACGGGCTCGGAAAGTGCAACGAAACCATCAAATTTTAGCTAGAAACTGTATTTTTGTCGATTTTTATTGAATTTGAACTATATTTCAACGTTTTTTGATGGTTCTGAGCCACCAAACACACTTAAAGCATGCAGAATCGACTCAGAATAGGAAAAGGAGACGTTTAGGTCAATTTTATGCATTCTGGCGTTCGTAGATACAAGAAAACTGTTAAAATTCTTCAGAAACGTCACTTTTGAAGTGTTTTCTTGTGCTTTTAAGCCACTCAGATACCCTACGGGCTCGGAAAGTGCAACGAAACCATCAAATTTTAGCTAGAAACTGTATTTTTGTCGATTTTTATTGAATTTGAACTATATTTCAACGTTTTTTGATGGTTCTGAGCCCCCAAACACACTTAAAGCATGCAGAATCGACTCAGAATAGGAAAAGGAGACGTTTAGGTCAATTTTATGCATTCTGGCGTTCGTAGATACAAGAAAACTGTTAAAATTCTTCAGAAACGTCACTTTTGAAGTGTTTTCTTGTACTTTTAAGCCACTCAGATACCCTACGGGCTCGGAAAGTGCAACGAAACCATCAAATTTTAGCTAGAAACTGTATTTTTGTCGATTTTTATTGAATTTGAACTATATTTCAACGTTTTTTGATGGTTCTGAGCCACCAAACACACTTAAAGCATGCAGAATCGACTCAGAATAGGAAAAGGAGACGTTTAGGTCAATTTTATGCATTCTGGCGTTCGTAGATACAAGAAAACTGTTAAAATTCTTCAGAAACGTCACTTTTGAAGTGTTTTCTTGTACTTTTAAGCCACTCAGATACCCTACGGGCTCGGAAAGTGCAACGAAACCATCAAATTTTAGCTAGAAACTGTATTTTAGTCGATTTTTATTGAATTTGAACTATATTTCAACGTTTTTTGATGGTTCTGAGCCACCAAACACACTTAAAGCATGCAGAATCGACTCAGAATAGCAAAAGGAGACGTTTAGGTCAATTTTATGCATGCTGGCGTTCGTAGATACAAGAAATCTGTTAAAATTCTTCAGAAACGTCACTTTTGAAGTGTTTTCTTGTACTTTTAAGCCATTCAGATACCCTACGGGCTCGGAAAGTGCAACGAAACCATCAAATTTTAGCTAGAAACTGTATTTTTGTCGATTTTTATTGAATTTGAACTATATTTCAAAGTTTTTTGATGGTTCTGAGCCACCAAACACACTTAAAGCATGCAGAATCGACTCAGAATAGGAAAAGGAGACGTTTAGGTCAATTTTATGCATTCTGGCGTTCGTAGATACAAGAAAACTGTTAAAATTCTTCAGAAACGTCACTTTTGAAGTGTTTTCTTGTACTTTTAAGCCACTCAGATACCCAACGGGCTCGGAAAGTGCAACGAAACCATCAAATTTTAGCTAGAAACTGTATTTTTGTCGATTTTTATTGAATTTGAACTATATTTCAACGTTTTTTGATGGTTCTGAGCCACCAAACACACTTAAAGCATGCAGAATCGACTCAGAATAGGAAAAGGAGACGTTTAGGTCAATTTTATGCATTCTGGCGTTCGTAGATACAAGAAAACTGTTAAAATTCTTCAGAAACGTCACTTTTGAAGTGTTTTCTTGTACTTTTAAGCCACTCAGATACCCTACGGGCTCGGAAAGTGCAACGAAACCATCAAATTTTAGCTAGAAACTGTATTTTTGTCGATTTTTATTGAATTTGAACTATATTTCAACGTTTTTTGATGGTTCTGAGCCACCAAACACACTTAAAGCATGCAGAATCGACTCAGAATAGGAAAAGGAGACGTTTAGGTCAATTTTATGCATTCTGGCGTTCGTAGATACAAGAAAACTGTTAAAATTCTTCAGAAACGTCACTTTTGAAGTGTTTTCTTGTACTTTTAAGCCACTCAGATACCCTACGGGCTCGGAAAGTGCAACGAAACCACCAAATTTTAGCTAGAAACTGTATTTTTGTCGATTTTTATTGAATTTGAACTATATTTCAACGTTTTTTGATGGTTCTGAGCCACCAAACACACTTAAAGCATGCAGAATCGACTCAGAATAGGAAAAGGAGACGTTTAGGTCAATTTTATGCATTCTGGCGTTCGTAGATACAAGAAAACTGTTAAAATTCTTCAGAAACGTCACTTTTGAAGTGTTTTCTTGTACTTTTAAGCCACTCAGATACCCTACGGGCTCGGAAAGTGCAACGAAACCATCAAATTTTAGCTAGAAACTGTATTTTTGTCGATTTTTATTGAATTTGAACTATATTTCAACGTTTTTTGATGGTTCTGAGCCACCAAACACACTTAAAGCATGCAGAATCGACTCAGAATAGGAAAAGGAGACGTTTAGGTCAATTTTATGCATTCTGGCGTTCGTAGATACAAGAAAACTGTTAAAATTCTTCAGAAACGTCACTTTTGAAGTGTTTTCTTGTACTTTTAAGCCACTCAGATACCCTACGGGCTCGGAAAGTGCAACGAAACCATCAAATTTTAGCTAGAAACTGTATTTTTGTCGATTTTTATTGAATTTGAACTATATTTCAACGTTTTTTGATGGTTCTGAGCCACCAAACACACTTAAAGCATGCAGAATCGACTCAGAATAGGAAAAGGAGACGTTTAGGTCAATTTTATGCATTCTGGCGTTCGTAGATACAAGAAAACTGTTAAAATTCTTCAGAAACGTCACTTTTGAAGTGTTTTCTTGTACTTTTAAGCCACTCAGATACCCTACGGGCTCGGAAAGTGCAACGAAACCATCAAATTTTAGCTAGAAACTTTATTTTTGTCGATTTTTATTGAATTTGAACTATATTTCAACGTTTTTTGACGGTTCTGAGCCACCAAACACACTTAAAGCATGCAGAATCGACTCAGAATAGGAAAAGGAGACGTTTAGGTCAATTTTATGCATTCTGGCGTTCGTAGATACAAGAAAACTGTTAAAATTCATCAGAAACGTCACTTTTGAAGTGTTTTCTTGTACTTTTAAGCCACTCAGATACCCGACGGGCTCGGAAAGTGCAACGAAACCATCAAATTTTAGCTAGAAACTGTATTTTTGTCGATTTTTATTGAATTTGAACTATATTTCAACGTTTTTTGATGGTTCTGAGCCACCAAACACACTTAAAGCATGCAGAATCGACTCAGAATAGGAAAAGGAGACGTTTAGGTCAATTTTATGCATTCTGGCGTTCGTAGATACAAGAAAACTGTTAAAATTCTTCAGAAACGTCACTTTTGAAGTGTTTTCTTGTACTTTTAAGCCACTCAGATACCCTACGGGCTCGGAAAGTGCAACGAAACCATCAAATTTTAGCTAGGAACTGTATTTTTGTCGATTTTTATTGAATTTGAACTATATTTCAACGTTTTTTGATGGTTCTGAGCCACCGAACACACTTAAAGCATGCAGAATCGACTCAGAATAGGAAAAGGAGACGTTTAGGTCAATTTTATGCATTCTGGCGTTCGTAGATACAAGAAAACTGTTAAAATTCTTCAGAAACGTCACTTTTGAAGTGTTTTCTTGTACTTTTAAGCCACTCAGATACCCTACGGGCTCGGAAAGTGCAACGAAACCATCAAATTTTAGCTAGAAACTGTATTTTTGTCGATTTTTATTGAATTTGAGCTATATTTCAACGTTTTTTGATGGTTCTGAGCCACCAAACACACTTAAAGCATGCAGAATCGACTCAGAATAGGAAAAGGAGACGTTTAGGTCAATTTTATGCATTCTGGCGTTCGTAGATACAAGAAAACTGTTAAAATTCTTCAGAAACGTTACTTTTGAAGTGTTTTCTTGTATTTTTAAGCCACTCAGATACCCTACGGGCTCGGAAAGTGCAACGAAACCATCAAATTTTAGCTAGAAACTGTATTTTTGTCGATTTTTATTGAATTTGAACTATATTTCAACGTTTTTTGATGGTTCTGAGCCACCAAACACACTTAAAGCATGCAGAATCGACTCAGAATAGGAAAAGGAGACGTTTAGGTCAATTTTATGTATTCTGGCGTTCGTAGATACAAGAAAACTGTTAAAATTCTTCAGAAACGTCACTTTTGAAGTGTTTTCTTGTACTTTTAAGCCACTCAGATACCCTACGGGCTCGGAAAGTGCAACGAAACCATCAAATTTTAGCTTGAAACTGCATTTTTGTCGATTTTTATTGAATTTGAACTATATTTCAACGTTTTTTGATGGTTCTGAGCCACCAAACACACTTAAAGCATGCAGAATCGACTCAGAATAGGAAAAGGAGACGTTTAGGTCAATTTTATGCATTCTGGCGTTCGTAGATACAAGAAAACTGTTAAAATTCTTCAGAAACGTCACTTTTGAAGTGTTTTCTTGTACTTTTAAGCCACTCAGATACCCAACGGGCTCGGAAAGTGCAACGAAACCATCAAATTTTAGCTAGAAACTGTATTTTTGTCGATTTTTATTGAATTTGAACTATATTTCAACGTTTTTTGATGGTTCTGAGCCACCAAACACACTTAAAGCATGCAGAATCGACTCAGAATAGGAAAAGGAGACGTTTAGGTCAATTTTATGCATTCTGGCGTTCGTAGATACAAGAAAACTGTTAAAATTCTTCAGAAACGTCACTTTTGAAGTGTTTTCTTGTACTTTTAAGCCACTCAGATAACCTACGGGCTCGGAAAGTGCAACGAAACCATCAAATTTTAGCTAGAAACTGTATTTTTGTCGATTTTTATTGAATTTGAACTATATTTCAACGTTTTTTGATGGTTCTGAGCCACCAAACACACTTAAAGCATGCAGAATCGACTCAGAATAGGAAAAGGAGACGTTTAGGTCAATTTTATGCATTCTGGCGTTCGTAGATACAAGAAAACTGTTAAAATTCTTCAGAAACGTCACTTTTGAAGTGTTTTCTTGTACTTTTAAGCCACTCAGATACCCAACGGGCTCGGAAAGTGCAACGAAACCATCAAATTTTAGCTAGAAACTGTATTTTTGTCGATTTTTATTGAATTTGAACTATATTTCAACGTTTTTTGATGGTTCTGAGCCACCAAACACACTTAAAGCATGCAGAATCGACTCAGAATAGGAAAAGGAGACGTTTAGGTCAATTTTATGCATTCTGGCGTTCGTAGATACAAGAAAACTGTTAAAATTCTTCAGAAACGTCACTTTTGAAGTGTTTTCTTGTACTTTTAAGCCACTCAGATACCCTACGGGCTCGGAAAGTGCAACGAAAACATCAAATTTTAGCTAGAAACTGTATTTTTGTCGATTTTTATTGAATTTGAACAATATTTCAACGTTTTTTTATGGTTCTGAGCCACCAAACACACTTAAAGCTTGCAGAATCGACTCAGAATAGGAAAAGGAGACGTTTAGGTCAATTTTATGCATTCTGGCGTTCGTAGATACAAGAAAACTGTTAAAATTCTTCAGAAACGTCACTTTTGAAGTGTTTTCTTGTACTTTTAAGCCACTCAGATACCCTACGGGCTGGCAAAGTGCAACGAAACCATCAAATTTTAGCTAGAAACTGTATTTTTGTCGATTTTTATTGAATTCGAACTATATTTCAACGTTTTTTGATGGTTCTGAGCCACCAAACACACTTAAAGCATGCAGAATCGACTCAGAATAGGAAAAGGAGACGTTTAGGTCAATTTTATGCATTCTGGCGTTCGTAGATACAAGAAAACTGTTAAAATTCTTCAGAAACGTCACTTTTGAAGTGTTTTCTTGTACTTTTAAGCCACTCAGATACCCTACGGGCTCGGAAAGTGCAACGAAACCATCAAATTTTAGCTAGAAACTGTATTTTTGTCGATTTTTATTGAATTTGAACTATATTTCAACGTTTTTTGATGGTTCTGAGCCACCAAACACACTTAAAGCATGCAGAATCGACTCAGAATAGGAAAAGGAGACGTTTAGGTCAATTTTATGCATTCTGGCGTTCGTAGATACAAGAAACCTGTTAAAATTCTTCAGAAACGTCACTTTTGAAGTGTTTTCTTGTACTTTTAAGCCACTCAGATACCCTACGGGCTCGGAAAGTGCAACGAAACCATCAAATTTTAGCTAGAAACTGTATTTTTGTCGATTTTTATTGAATTTGAACTATATTTCAACGTTTTTTGATGGTTCTGAGCCACCAAACACACTTAAAGCATGCAGAATCGACTCAGAATAGGAAAAGGAGACGTTTAGGTCAATTTTATGCATTCTGGCGTTCGTAGATACAAGAAAACTGTTAAAATTCTTCAGAAACGTCACTTTTGAAGTGTTTTCTTGTACTTTTAAGCCACTCAGACACCCTACGGGCTCGGAAAGTGCAACGAAACCATCAAATTTTAGCTAGAAACTGTATTTTTGTCGATTTTTATTGAATTTGAACCATATTTCAACGTTTTTTGATGGTTCTGAGCCACCAAACACACTTAAAGCATGCAGAATCGACTCAGAATAGGAAAAGGAGACGTTTAGGTCAATTTTATGCATTCTGGCGTTCGTAGATTCAAGAAAACTGTTAAAATTCTTCAGAAACGTCACTTTTGAAGTGTTTTCTTGTACTTTTAAGCCACTCAGATACCCTACGGGCTCGGAAAGTGCAACGAAAACATCAAATTTTAGCTAGAAACTGTATTTTTGTCGATTTTTATTGAATTTGAACTATATTTCAACGTTTTTTGATGGTTCTGAGCCACCAAACACACTTAAAGCATGCAGAATCGACTCAGAATAGGAAAAGGAGACGTTTAGGTCAATTTTATGCATTCTGGCGTTCGTAGATACAAGAAAACTGTTAAAATTCTTCAGAAACGTCACTTTTGAAGTGTTTTCTTGTACTTTTAAGCCATTCAGATACCCTACGGGCTCGGAAAGTGCAACGAAACCATCAAATTTTAGCTAGAAACTGTATTTTTGTCGATTTTTATTGAATTTGAACTATATTTCAACGTTTTTTGATGGTTCTGAGCCACCAAACACACTTAAAGCATGCAGAATCGACTCAGAATAGGAAAAGGAGACGTTTAGGTCAATTTTATGCATTCTGGCGTTCGTAGATACAAGAAAACTGTTAAAATTCTTCAGAAACGTCACTTTTGAAGTGTTTTCTTCTACTTTTAAGCCACTCAGATACCCTACGGGCTCGGAAAGTGCAACGAAACCATCAAATTTTAGCTAGAAACTGTATTTTTGTCGATTTTTATTGAATTTGAACTATATTTCAACGTTTTTTGATGGTTCTGAGCCACCAAACACACTTAAAGCATGCAGAATCGACTCAGAATAGGAAAAGGAGACGTTTAGGTCAATTTTATGCATTCTGGCGTTCGTAGATACAAGAAAACTGTTAAAATTCTTCAGAAACGTCACTTTTGAAGTGTTTTCTTGTACTTTTAAGCCACTCAGATACCCTACGGGCTCGGAAAGTGCAATAAATGTATGAATATGTATTAAAACCATCAAATTTTAGCTAGAAACTGTATTTTTGTCGATTTTTATTGAATTTGAACTATATTTCAACGTTTTTTGATGGTTCTGAGCCACCAAACACACTTAAAGCATGCAGAATCGACTCAGAATAGGAAAAGGAGACGTTTAGGTCAATTTTATGCATTCTGGCGTTCGTAGATACAAGAAGACTGTTAAAATTCTTCAGAAACGTCACTTTTGAAGTGTTTTCTTGTACTTTTAAGCCACTCAGATACCCTACGGGCTCGGAAAGTGCAACGAAACCATCAAGTTTTAGCTAGAAACTGTATTTTTGTCGATTTTTATTGAATTTGAACTATATTTCAACGTTTTTTGATGGTTCTGAGCCACCAAACACACTTAAAGCATGCAGAATCGACTCAGAATAGGAAAAGGAGACGTTTAGGTCAATTTTATGCATTCTGGCGTTCGTAGATACAAGAAAACTGTTAAAATTCTTCAGAAACGTCACTTTTGAAGTGTTTTCTTGTACTTTTAAGCCACTCAGATACCCTGCGGGCTCGGAAAGTGCAACGAAACCATCAAATTTTAGCTAGAAACTGTATTTTTGTCGATTTTTATTGAATTTGAACTATATTTCAACGTTTTTTGATGGTTCTGAGCCACCAAACACACTTAAAGCATGCAGAATCGACTCAGAATAGGAAAAGGAGACGTTTAGGTCAATTTTATGCATTCTGGCGTTCGTAGATACAAGAAAACTGTTAAAATTCTTCAGAAACGTCACTTTTGAAGTGTTTTCTTGTACTTTTAAGCCACTCAGATACCCTACGGGCTCGGAAAGTCCAACGAAACCATAAAATTTTAGCTAGAAACTGTATTTTTGTCGATTTTTATTGAATTTGAACTATATTTCAACGTTTTTTGATGGTTCTGAGCCACCAAACACACTTAAAGCATGCAGAATCGACTCAGAATAGGAAAAGGAGACGTTTAGGTCAATTTTATGTATTCTGGCGTTCGTAGATACAAGAAAACTGTTAAAATTCTTTAGAAACGTCACTTTTGAAGTGTTTTCTTGTACTTTTAAGCCACTCAGATACCCTACGGGCTCGGAAAGTGCAACGAAACCATCAAATTTTAGCTAGAAACTGTATTTTTGTCGATTTTTATTGAATTTGAACAATATTTCAACGTTTTTTGATGGTTCTGAGCCACCAAACACACTTAAAGCATGCAGAATCGACTCAGAATAATAAAAGGAGACGTTTAGGTCAATTTTATGCATTCTGGCGTTCGTAGATACAAGAAAACTGTTAAAATTCTTCAGAAACGTCACTTTTGAAGTGTTTTCTTGTACTTTTAAGCCACTCAGATACCCTACGGGCTCGGAAAGTGCAACGAAACCATCAAATTTTAGCTAGAAACTGTATTTTTGTCGATTTTTATTGAATTTGAACTATATTTCAACGTTTTTTGATGGTTCTGAGCCACCAAACACACTTAAAGCATGCAGAATCGACTCAGAATAGGAAAAGGAGACGTTTAGGTCAATTTTATGCATTCTGGCGTTCGTAGATACAAGAAAACTGTTAAAATTCTTCAGAAACGTCACTTTTGAAGTGTTTTCTTGAACTTTTAAGCCACTCAGATACCCTACGGGCTCGGAAAGTGCAACGAAACCATCAAATTTTAGCTAGAAACTGTATTTTTGTCGATTTTTATTGAATTTGAACTATATTTCAACGTTTTTTGATGGTTCTGAGCCACCAAACACACTTAAAGCATGCAGAATCGACTCAGAATAGGAAAAGGAGACGTTTAGGTCAATTTTATGCATTCTGGCGTTCGTAGATACAAGAAAACTGTTAAAATTCTTCAGAAACGTCACTTTTGAAGTGTTTTCTTGTACTTTTAAGCCACTCAGATACCCTACGGGCTCGGAAAGTGCAACGAAACCATCAAATTTTAGCTAGAAACTGTATTTTTGTCGATTTTTATTGAATTTGAACTATATTTCAACGTTTTTTGATGGTTCTGAGCCACCAAACACACTTAAAGCATGCAGAATCGACTCAGAATAGGAAAAGGAGACGTTTAGGTCAATTTTATGCATTCTGGCGTTCGTAGATACAAGAAAACTGTTAAAATTCTTCAGAAACGTCACTTTTGAAGTGTTTTCTTGTACTTTTAAGCCACTCAGATACCCAACGGGCTCGGAAAGTGCAACGAAACCATCAAATTTTAGCTAGAAACTGTATTTTTGTCGATTTTTATTGAATTTGAACTATATTTCAACGTTTTTTGATGGTTCTGAGCCACCAAACACACTTAAAGCATGCAGAATCGACTCAGAATAGGAAAAGGAGACGTTTAGGTCAATTTTATGCATTCTGGCGTTCGTAGATACAAGAAAACTGTTAAAATTCTTCAGAAACGTCACTTTTGAAGTGTTTTCTTGTACTTTTAAGCCACTCAGATACCCTATGGGCTCGGAAAGTGCAACGAAACCATCAAATTTTAGCTAGAAACTGTATTTTTGTCGATTTTTATTGAATTTGAACTATATTTCAACGTTTTTTGATGGTTCTGAGCCACCAAACACACTTAAAGCATGCAGAATCGACTCAGAATAGGAAAAGGAGACGTTTAGGTCAATTTTATGCATTCTGGCGTTCGTAGATACAAGAAAACTGTTAAAATTCTTCAGAAACGTCACTTTTGAAGTGTTTTCTTGTACTTTTAACAGAGATATGGAGAAGGAGAATGAGCTTCCCCATGCGCAGACGAAATCCTTGGTCTAAAATTGAAAGCAGCCATTTTATCAGTTGACTGTTGCCAACATAATCACAAATCACTAACAGAACTTGATATCCCTAGACAATTGCTTCATTATTGGGCGGGAAGTTTAAAATCATTAATTACAATCACCTAATAATAAATCACAACTAAAATATATTTCACCTTAAACGAATAAATAAACATAATTATACTTCAATATATTTATTGATGCGAAAACAGTACTAATTATGTGTACACATGTCTAACAGAAGTGCCTTGAGCAAGACGTGAAAGTCTTTTGCTCAAATTAAACATTCTTATTCGCATGTAGGCATTAATTATTTGTTTAATAAGAATATATAAATGGCCTTCATCGATGGCCACCGTCTCGAGTGCGTGGGTCTTCTAAATTAGGAAAAAGAATGCTGGCATGCCGAAAGTTTTAAAAAATTGTTCATCGCTTGGAAGTTTATCGGTGAGTTGCAAAATTTTTCGTATTAACAGTAACAACAAGTCTTCACAACCCCAGCAAAAGGTTTAATAAGCCCACCTAAAATCAAAATTTTGTTAAGACTTAAAAAATAACTATTGTAAGTATTTTATTTTACCCATGTTTTTTTTGTCCAATAATCTGTAAAACTGTAAGTCACTTCCTCGTGTTTCAATGCAAGAAGAAATGCAGTCTGCGCACTTAAACGTCTTCACCAGCATTTTGACAACATAGCTACCAATATATGCCACGTTTTCTGCCACTTCACTCAGCCCAATAAAATTAGACGTTCATAGTCATGATCTGCAAGTGCTTCAGTCAAAATATCAAGATCATATTTTTTCAAGACAAACACGTCAACTGATTGTTGAACATTTGTGCTCTTTTGCTTTGGGCCAATGCTAACAGAGAGCAGACAGGTGGTGCAAAGCACTTTACAATTTCCTCCTTCCCTCGTTATGTTTGTAAATAGAAGCAATCTTCTAAGTTTTACAAAATCGTAGAGGAGTAGGGTTATTGTTTCACCCATTTCTCGATCTGAAAACAGAAAAATAAATACAGATTTGTGTAATTCCAGTGCATAAAAAAGTAATACAATTGTTTTTTTAAAAGCTTACCGCACTGAGCAGAAGAAAATTTCTAGATGATCTTGACTACATTTATGTTAGCAAGTCATTCAACCTCTTACTACTAACAAATTCATCAAAAATTCCCATGAACGACGTAGCGGAAATAACAAAGCCCAGAATTGACGTTTTTCGGGGCGTGCACCACAAAGGCCTGCCAGTGACATCCTTCAAATTCAGAAGATACTCACTGGTGTCGATGAGAAATGGACGCCACATTTCTTCATTGTTTTCTCTCAAAGGTGCCTTAAAATTCTAGCACGTACACTTCAGGAATTGAGAATATCAAATAAAGAATCTATCCTTCTGATGAATTCTATTGTTGTTTCACAACCTTGAAAGTCACTAATACCAAGATGTTTTAAAAATTCAAGTGCATCTGCAACTCTTGCTAAGAGTTTGTGCTGCTAAACTCACCTATAATAGAACTTAATTATTGTCAATAAGGAATATTGTCAGGAAAACAACTTACTTTCATTTTATGTTTCCATCACTCCAAATGTGCCTTTTTCAACTTGTTTGCAACATTTAGGAATTCATCATTTTGTAATTCATGTAGTTTCTTTATGTAACGCCAGCTTATCACCTTCCCTCCTGTCAGAACTACTTTTTGAGTTCTTGCTTTTACTTCCACTTGTACTGCTACTGCTTTTTCCATGGTATCTCTGCGCAGCACTAAATAATAATTATTAACAGTAGTAAAAAATTCAATATAATAAAATATTCAAACCTTAATGTCCTCTTTACACCTTGAGGTATAATCGATGGAGACTCTTCTCAAATATCAGCTGAAGTAGCACTCACAGTACTCATTGAAGTTGAAGAAGCTTCTAGACTTTCATCTAAATTCACCCTGGGAATTGCGTTCGATTTCAATCGTTTTCTCTCATTTACAACAATGAAATCAGTTGTTGTGAAATGATCTGAGCACACCAGCTTAGACTTAGTCAGTTTGAAGCTGTCATCTTTTTTCACAACAATCAGCCACTTTTTTAAAAGTTTTCGATCTTTCGGAAACCTAAAATCAGATATAATAAATATTGATCACATAGTATTGCAATAACCAATTGTTATTAATTATAAATATCTACGTATTCGATTTTAATAAGATAATGAAGAAAACTTACTGATGAAAAGATACACCTTCTGAACGAAATCGTTGACAATTTTTACAGTGAGAAACTGTACAAGACATGTTTGTTGTCAATAATAATGTCCTTTAACACTAACAAGCACGTTCACACGTACACTAACGGTAAAACAAATTAAGTAATAATTTTAACTCCAAATTACAACTGGTTCAACAACGTCGTAACCCCGTAGGTAAACAAAACTTTAAGGTTAACTGATAAAATGGCGGCCCCCATAGTGTACCGATGCGCAGAAGTCGAAGCTCATTCTCCTTCTCCATATCTCTGACTTTTAAGCCACTCAGATACCCTACGGGCTCGGAAAGTGCAAAGAAACCATCAAATTTTAGCTTGAAACTGTATTTTTGTCGATTTTTATTGAATTTGAACTATATTTCAACGTTTTTTGATGGTTCTGAGCCACCAAACACACTTAAAGCATGCAGAATCGACTCAGAATAGGAAAAGGAGACGTTTAGGTCAATTTTATGCATTCTGGCGTTCGTAGATACAAGAAAACTGTTAAAATTCTTCAGAAACGTCACTTTTGAAGTGTTTTCTTGTACTTTTAAGCCACTCAGATACCCTACGGGCTCGGAAAGTGCAACGAAACCATCAAATTTTAGCTAGAAACTGTATTTTTGTCGATTTTTATTGAATTTGAACTATATTTCAACGTTTTTTGATGGTTCTGAGCCACCAAACACACTTAAAGCATGCAGAATCGACTCAGAATAGGAAAAGGAGACGTTTAGGTCAATTTTATGCATTCTGGCGTTCGTAGATACAAGAAAACTGTTAAAATTCTTCAGAAACGTCACTTTTGAAGGGTTTTCTTGTACTTTTAAGCCACTCAGATACCCTACGGGCTCGGAAAGTGCAACGA
Source organism: Zophobas morio (assembly GCF_036711695.1). Lineage (NCBI taxonomy): Eukaryota > Metazoa > Arthropoda > Insecta > Coleoptera > Tenebrionidae > Zophobas > Zophobas morio. Next base: position 18,380 of record NW_026973329.1, on the reverse strand, counting down.
AACCATCAAATTTTAGCTAGAAACAGTATTTTTGTCGATTTTTTTGAATTTGAACTATATTTCAACGTTTTTTGATGGTTCTGAGCCACCAAACACACTTAAAGCATGCAGAATCGACTCAGAATAGGAAAAGGAGACGTTTAGGTCAATTTTATGCATTCTGGCGTTCGTAGATACAAGAAAACTGTTAAAATTCTTCAGAAACGTCACTTTTGAAGTGTTTTCTTGTACTTTTAAGCCACTCAGATATCCTACGGGCTCGGAAAGTGCAACGAAACCATCAAATTTTAGCTAGAAACTGTATTTTTGTCGATTTTTATTGAATTTGAACTATATTTCAACGTTTTTTGATGGTTCTGAGCCACCAAACACACTTAAAGCATGCAGAATCGACTCAGAATAGGCAAAGGAGACGTTTAGGTCAATTTTATGCATTCTGGCGTTCGTAGATACAAGTAAACTGTTAAAATTCTTCAGAAACGTCACTTTTGAAGTGTTTTCTTGTACTTTTAAGCCACTCAGATACCCTACGGGCTCGGAAAGTGCAACGAAACCATCAAATTTTAGCTAGAAACTGTATTTTTGTCGATTTTTATTGAATTTGAACTATATTTCAACGTTTTTTGATGGTTCTGAGCCACCAAACACACTTAAAGCATGCAGAATCGACTCAGAATAGGAAAAGGAGACGTTTAGGTCAATTTTATGCATTCTGGCGTTCGTAGATACAAGAAAACTGTTAAAATTCTTCAGAAACGTCACTTTTGAAGTGTTTTCTTGTACTTTTAAGCCACTCAGATACCCTACGGGCTCGGAAAGTGCAACGAAACCATCAAATTTTAGCTAGAAACTGTATCTTTGTCGATTTTTATTGAATTTGAACTATATTTCAACGTTTTTTGATGGTTCTGAGCCACCAAACACACTTAAAGCATGCAGAATCGACTCAGAATAGGAAAAGGAGACGTTTAGGTCAATTTTATGCATTCTGGCGTTCGTAGATACAAGAAAACTGTTAAAATTCTTCAGAAACGTCACTTTTGAAGTGTTTTCTTGTACTTTTAAGCCACTCAGATACCCTACGGGCTCGGAAAGTGCAACGAAACCATCAAATTTTAGCTAGAAACTGTATTTTTGTCGATTTTTATTGAATTTGAACTATATTTCAACGTTTTTTGATGGTTCTGAGCCACAAAACACACTTAAAGCATGCAGAATCGACTCAGAATAGGAAAAGGAGACGTTTAGGTCAATTTTATGCATTCGGGCGTTCGTAGATACAAGTAAACTGTTAAAATTCTTCAGAAACGTCACTTTTGAAGTGTTTTCTTGTACTTTTAAGCCACTCAGATACCCTATGGGCTCGGAAAGTGCAACGAAACCATCAAATTTTAGCTAGAAACTGTATTTTTGTCGATTTTTATTGAATTTGAACTATATTTCAATGTTTTTTGATGGTTCTGAGCCACCAAACACACTTAAAGCATGCAGAATCGACTCAGAATAGGAAAAGGAGACGTTTAGGTCAATTTTATGCATTCTGGCGTTCGTAGATACAAGAAAACTGTTAAAATTCTTCAGAAACGTCACTTTTGAAGTGTTTTCTTGTACTTTTAAGCCACTCAGATACCCTACGGGCGCGGAAAGTGCAACGAAACCATCAAATTTTAGCTAGAAACTGTATTTTTGTCGATTTTTATTGAATTTGAACTATATTTCAACGTTTTTTGATGGTTCTGAGCCACCAAACACACTTAAAGCATGCAGAATCGACTCAGAATAGGAAAAGGAGACGTTTAGGTCAATTTTATGCATTCTGGCGTTCGTAGATACAAGAAAACTGTTAAAATTCTTCAGAAACGTCACTTTTGAAGTGTTTTCTTGTACTTTTAAGCCACTCAGATACCCTACGGGCTCGGAAAGTGCAACGAAACCATCAAATTTTAGCTAGAAACTGTATTTTTGTCGATTTTTATTGAATTTGAACTATATTTCAACGTTTTTTGATGGTTCTGAGCCACCAAACACACTTAAAGCATGCAGAATCGACTCAGAATAGGAAAAGGAGACGTTTAGGTCAATTTTATGCATTCTGGCGTTCGTAGATACAAGAAAACTGTTAAAATTCTTCAGAAACGTCACTTTTGAAGTGTTTTCTTGTACTTTTAAGCCACTCAGATACCCTACGGGCTCGGAAAGTGCAACGAAACCATCAAATTTTAGCTAGAAACTGTATTTTTGTCGATTTTTATTGAATTTGAACTATATTTCAACGTTTTTTGATGGTTCTGAGCCACCAAACACACTTAAAGCATGCAGAATCGACTCAGAATAGGAAAAGGAGACGTTTAGGTCAATTTTATGCATTCTGGCGTTCGTAGATACAAGAAAACTGTTAAAATTCTTCAGAAACGTCACTTTTGAAGTGTTTTCTTGTACTTTTAAGCCACTCAGATACCCTACGGGCTCGGAAAGTGCAACGAAACCATCAAATTTTAGCTAGAAACTGTATTTTTGTCGATTTTTATTGAATTTGAACTATATTTCAACGTTTTTTGATGGTTCTGAGCCACCAAACACACTTAAAGCATGCAGAATCGACTCAGAATAGGAAAAGGAGACGTTTAGGTCAATTTTATGCATTCTGGCGTTCGTAGATACAAGAAAACTGTTAAAATTCTTCAGAAACGTCACTTTTGAAGTGTTTTCTTGTACTTTTAAGCCACTCAGATACCCTACGGGCTCGGAAAGTGCAACGAAACCATCAAATTTTAGCTAGAAACTGTATTTTTGTCGATTTTTATTGAATTTGAACTATATTTCAACGTTTTTTGATGGTTCTGAGCCACCAAACACACTTAAAGCATGCAGAATCGACTCAGAATAGGAAAAGGAGACGTTTAGGTCAATTTTATGCATTCTGGCGTTCGTAGATACAAGAAAACTGTTAAAATTCTTCAGAAACGTCACTTTTGAAGTGTTTTCTTGTACTTTTAAGCCACTCAGATACCCTACGGTCTCGGAAAGTGCAACGAAACCATCAAATTTTAGCTAGAAACTGTATTTTTGTCGAATTTTATTGAATTTGAACTATATTTCAACGTTTTTTGATGGTTCTGAGCCACCAAACACACTTAAAGCATGCAGAATCGACTCAGAATAGGAAAAGGAGACGTTTAGGTCAATTTTATGCATTCTGGCGTCGTAGATACAAGAAAACTGTTAAAATTCTTCAGAAACGTCACTTTTGAAGTGTTTTCTTGTACTTTTAAGCCACTCAGATACCCTACGGGCTCGGAAAGTGCAACGAAACCATCAAATTTTAGCTAGAAACTGTATTTTTGTCGATTTTTTTTGAATTTGAACTATATTTCAACGTTTTTTGATGGTTCTGAGCCACCAAACACACTTAAAGCATGCAGAATCGACTCAGAATAGGAAAAGGAGACGTTTAGGTCAATTTTATGCATTCTGGCGTTCGTAGATACAAGAAAACTGTTAAAATTCTTCAGAAACGTCACTTTTGAAGTGTTTTCTTGTACTTTTAAGCCACTCAGATACCCAACGGGCTCGGAAAGTGCAACGAAACCATCAAATTTTAGCTAGAAACTGTATTTTTGTCGATTTTTATTGAATTTGAACTATATTTCAACGTTTTTTGATGGTTCTGAGCCACCAAACACACCTAAAGCATGCAGAATCGACTCAGAATAGGAAAAGGAGACGTTTAGGTCAATTTTATGCATTCTGGCGTTCGTAGATACAAGAAAACTGTTAAAATTCTTCAGAAACGTCACTTTTGAAGTGTTTTCTTGTACTTTTAAGCCACTCAGATACCCTACGGGCTCGGAAAGTGCAACGAAACCATCAAATTTTAGCTAGAAACTGTATTTTTGTCGATTTTTATTGAATTTGAACTATATTTCAACGTTTTTTGATGGTTCTGAGCCACCAAACACACTTAAAGCATGCAGAATCGACTCAGAATAGGAAAAGGAGACGTTTAGGTCAATTTTATGCATTCTGGCGTTCGTAGATACAAGAAAACTGTTAAAATTCTTCAGAAACGTCACTTTTGAAGTGTTTTCTTGTACTTTTAAGCCACTCAGATACCCTACGGGCTCGGAAAGTGCAACGAAACCATCAAATTTTAGCTAGAAACTGTATTTTTGTCGATTTTTATTGAATTTGAACTATATTTCAACGTTTTTTGATGGTTCTGAGCCACCAAACACACTTAAAGCATGCAGAATCGACTCAGAATAGGAAAAGGAGACGTTTAGGTCAATTTTATGCATTCTGGCGTTCGTAGATACAAGAAAACTGTTAAAATTCTTCAGAAACGTCACTTTTGAAGTGTTTTCTTGTACTTTTAAGCCACTCAGATACCCTACGGGCTCGGAAAGTGCAACGAAACCATCAAATTTTAGCTAGAAACTGTATTTTTGTCGATTTTTATTGAATTTGAACTATATTTCAACGTTTTTTGATGGTTCTGAGCCACCAAACACACTTAAAGCATGCAGAATCGACTCAGAATAGGAAAAGGAGACGTTTAGGTCAATTTTATGCATTCTGGCGTTCGTAGATACAACAAAACTGTTAAAATTCTTCAGAAACGTCACTTTTGATGTGTTTTCTTGTACTTTTAAGCCACTCAGATACCCTACGGGCTCGGAAAGTGCAACGAAACCATCAAATTTTAGCTAGAAACTGTATTTTTGTCGATTTTTATTGAATTTGAACTATATTTCAACGTTTTTTGATGGTTCTGAGCCACCAAACACACTTAAAGCATGCAGAATCGACTCAGAATAGGAAAAGGAGACGTTTAGGTCAATTTTATGCATTCTGGCGTTCGTAGATACAAGAAAACTGTTAAAATTCTTCAGAAACGTCACTTTTGAAGTGTTTTCTTGTACTTTTAAGCCACTCAGATACCCAACGGGCTCGGAAAGTGCAACGAAACCATCAAATTTTAGCTAGAAACTGTATTTTTGTCGATTTTTATTGAATTTGAACTATATTTCAACGTTTTTTGATGGTTCTGAGCCACCAAACACACTTAAAGCATGCAGAATCGACTCAGAATAGGAAAAGGAGACGTTTAGGTCAATTTTATGCATTCTGGCGTTCGTAGATACAAGAAAACTGTTAAAATTCTTCAGAAACGTCACTTTTGAAGTGTTTTCTTGTACTTTTAAGCCACTCAGATACACAACGGGCTCGGAAAGTGCAACGAAACCATCAAATTTTAGCTAGAAACTGTATTTTTGTCGATTTTTATTGAATTTGAACTATATTTCAACGTTTTTTGATGGTTCTGAGCCACCAAACACACTTAAAGCATGCAGAATCGACTCAGAATAGGAAAAGGAGACGTTTAGGTCAATTTTATGCATTCTGGCGTTCGTAGATACAAGAAAACTGTTAAAATTCTTCAGAAACGTCACTTTTGAAGTGTTTTCTTGTACTTTTAAGCCACTCAGATACACAACGGGCTCGGAAAGTGCAACGAAACCATCAAATTTTAGCTAGAAACTGTATTTTTGTCGATTTTTATTGAATTTGAACTATATTTCAACGTTTTTTGATGGTTCTGAGCCACCAAACACACTTAAAGCATGCAGAATCGACTCAGAATAGGAAAAGGAGACGTTTAGGTCAATTTTATGCATTCTGGCGTTCATAGATACAAGAAAACTGTTAAAATTCTTCAGAAACGTCACTTTTGAAGTGTTTTCTTGTACTTTTAAGCCACTCAGATACCCTACGGGCTCGGAAAGTGCAACGAAACCATCAAATTTTAGCTAGAAACTGTATTTTTGTCGATTTTTATTGAATTTGAACTATATTTCAACGTTTTTTGATGGTTCTGAGCCACCAAACACACTTAAAGCATGCAGAATCGACTCAGAATAGGAAAAGGAGACGTTTAGGTCAATTTTATGCATGCTGGCGTTCGTAGATACAAGAAAACTGTTAAAATTCTTCAGAAACGTCACTTTTGAAGTGTTTTCTTGTACTTTTAAGCCACTCAGATACCCAACGGGCTCGGAAAATGCAACGAACCCATCAAATTTTAGCTAGAAACTGTATTTTTGTCGATTTTTATTGAATTTGAACTATATTTCAACGTTTTTTGATGGTTCTGAGCCACCAAACACACTTAAAGCATGCAGAATCGACTCAGAATAGGAAAAGGAGACGTTTAGGTCAATTTTATGCATGCTGGCGTTCGTAGATACAAGAAAACTGTTAAAATTCTTCAGAAACGTCACTTTTGAAGTGTTTTCTTGTACTTTTAAGCCACTCAGATACCCAACGGGCTCGGAAAATGCAACGAACCCATCAAATTTTAGCTAGAAACTGTATTTTTGTCGATTTTTATTGAATTTGAACTATATTTCAACGTTTTTTGATGGTTCTGAGCCACCAAACACACTTAAAGCATGCAGAATCGACTCAGAATAGGAAAAGGAGACGTTTAGGTCAATTTTATGCATTCTGGCGTTCGTAGATACAAGAAAACTGTTAAAATTCTTCAGAAACGTCACTTTTGAAGTGTTTTCTTGTACTTTTAAGCCACTCAGATACCCTAAGGGCTCGGAAAGTGCAACGAAACCATCAAATTTTAGCTAGAAACTGTATTTTTGTCGATTTTTATTGAATTTGAACTATATTTCAACGTTTTTTGATGGTTCTGAGCCACCAAACACACTTTAAGCATGCAGAATCGACTCAGAATAGGAAAAGGAGACGTTTAGGTCAATTTTATGCATTCTGGCGTTCGTAGATACAAGAAAACTGTTAAAATTCTTCAGAAACGTCACTTTTGAAGTGTTTTCTTGTACTTTTAAGCCACTCAGATACCCTACGGGCTCGGAAAGTGCAACGAAACCATCAAATTTTAGCTAGAAACTGTATTTTTGTCGATTTTTATTGAATTTGAACTATATTTCAACGTTTTTTGATGGTTCTGAGCCACCAAACACACTTAAAGCATGCAGAATCGACTCAGAATAGGAAAAGGAGACGTTTAGGTCAATTTTATGCATTCTGGCGTTCATAGATACAAGAAAACTGTTAAAATTCTTCAGAAACGTCACTTTTGAAGTGTTTTCTTGTACTTTTAAGCCACTCAGATACCCTACGGGCTCGGAAAGTGCAACGAAACCATCAAATTTTAGCTAGAAACTGTATTTTTGTCGATTTTTATTGAATTTGAACTATATTTCAACGTTTTTTGATGGTTCTGAGCCACCAAACACACTTAAAGCATGCAGAATCGACTCAGAATAGGAAAAGGAGACGTTTAGGTCAATTTTATGCATTCTGGCGTTCGTAGATACAAGAAAACTGTTAAAATTCTTCAGAAACGTCACTTTTGAAGTGTTTTCTTGTACTTTTAAGCCACTCAGAGACCCTACGGGCTCGGAAAGTGCAACGAAACCATCAAATTTTAGCTAGAAGCTGTATTTTTGTCGATTTTTGTTGAATTTGAACTATATTTCAACGTTTTTTGATGGTTCTGAGCCACCAAACACACTTAAAGCATGCAGAATCGACTCAGAATAGGAAAAGGAGACGTTTAGGTCAATTTTATGCATTATGGCGTTCGTAGATACAAGAAAACTGTTAAAATTCTTCAGAAACGTCACTTTTGAAGTGTTTTCTTGTACTTTTAAGCCACTCAGATACCCTACGGGCTCGGAAAGTGCAACGAAACCATCAAATTTTAGCTAGAAACTGTATTTTTGTCGATTTTTATTGAATTTGAACTATATTTCAACGTTTTTTGATGGTTCTGAGCCACCAAACACACTTAAAGCATGCAGAATCGACTCAGAATAGGAAAAGGAGACGTTTAGGTCAATTTTATGCATTCTGGCGTTCGTAGATACAAGAAAACTGTTAAAATTCTTCAGAAACGTCACTTTTGAAGTGTTTTCTTGTACTTTTAAGCCACTCAGATACCCTACGGGCTCGGAAAGTACAACGAAACCATCAAATTTTAGCTAGAAACTGTATTTTTGTCGATTTTTATTGAATTTGAACTATATTTCAACGTTTTTTGATGGTTCTGAGCCACCAAACACACTTAAAGCATGCAGAATCGACTCAGAATAGGAAAAGGAGACGTTTAGGTCAATTTTATGCATTCTGGCGTTCGTAGATACAAGAAAACTGTTAAAATTTTTCAGAAACGTCACTTTTGAAGTGTTTTCTTGTACTTTTAAGCCACTCAGATACCCTACGGGCCCGGAAAGTGCAACGAAAACATCAAATTTTAGCTAGAAACTGTATTTTTGTCGATTTTTATTGAATTTGAACTATTTTTCAACGTTTTTTGATGGTTCTGAGCCACCAAACGCACTTAAAGCATGCAGAATCGACTCAGAATAGGAAAAGGAGACGTTTAGGTCAATTTTATGCATTCTGGCGTTCGTAGATACAAGAAAACTGTTAAAATTCTTCAGAAACGTCACTTTTGAAGTGTTTTCTTGTACTTTTAAGCCACTCAGATACCCTACGGGCCCGGAAAGTGCAACGAAAACATCAAATTTTAGCTAGAAACTGTATTTTTGTCGATTTTTATTGAATTTGAACTATATTTCAACGTTTTTTGATGGTTCTGAGCCACCAAACACACTTAAAGCATGCAGAATCGACTCAGAATAGGAAAAGGAGACGTTTAGGTCAATTTTATGCATTCTGGCGTTCGTAGATACAAGAAAACTGTTAAAATTCTTCAGAAACGTCACTCTTGAAGTGTTTTCTTGTACTTTTAAGCCATTCAGATACCCTACGGGCTCGGAAAGTGCAACGAAACCATCAAATTTTAGCTAGAAACTGTATTTTTGTCGATTTTTATTGAATTTGAACTATATTTCAACGTTTTTTGATGGTTCTGAGCCACCAAACACACTTAAAGCATGCAGAATCGACTCAGAATAGGAAAAGGAGACGTTTAGGTCAATTTTATGCATTCTGGCGTTCGTAGATACAAGAAAACTGTTAAAATTCTTCAGAAACGTCACTTTTGAAGTGTTTTCTTGTACTTTTAAGCCACTCAGATACTCTACGGGCTCGGAAAGTGCAACGAAACCATCAAATTTTAGCTAGAAACTGTATTTTTGTCGATTTTTATTGAATTTGAACTATATTTCAACGTTTTTTGATGGTTCTGAGCCTCCAAACACACTTAAAGCATGCAGAATCGACTCAGAATAGGAAAAGGAGACGTTTAGGTCAATTTTATGCATTCTGACGTTCGTAGATACAAGAAAACTGTTAAAATTCTTCAGAAACGTCACTTTTGAAGTGTTTTCTTGTACTTTTAAGCCACTCAGATACCCTACGGGCTCGGAAAGTGCAACGAAACCATCAAATTTTAGCTAGAAACTGTATTTTTGTCGATTTTTATTGAATTTGAACTCTATTTCAACGTTTTTTGATGGTTCTGAGCCACCAAACACACTTAAAGCATGCAGAATCGACTCAGAATAGGAAAAGGAGACGTTTAGGTCAAATTTATGCATTCTGGCGTTCGTAGATACAAGAAAACTGTTAAAATTCTTCAGAAACGTCACTTTTGAAGTGTTTTCTTGTACTTTTAAGCCACTCAGATACCATACGGGCTCGGAAAGTGCAACGAAACCATCAAATTTTAGCTAGAAACTGTATTTTTGTCGATTTTTATTGAATTTGAAGTATATTTCAACGTTTTTTGATGGTTCTGAGCCACCAAACACACTTAAAGCATGCAGAATCGACTCAGAATAGGAAAAGGAGACGTTTAGGTCAATTTTATGCATTCTGGCGTTCGTAGATACAAGAAAACTGTTAAAATTCTTCAGAAACGTCACTTTTGAAGTGTTTTCTTGTACTTTTAAGCCACTCAGATACCCTACGGGCTCGGAAAGTGCAACGAAACCATCAAATTTTAGCTAGAAACTGTATTTTTGTCGATTTTTATTGAATTTGAACTATATTTCAACGTTTTTTGATGGTTCTGAGCCACCAAACACACTTAAAGCATGCAGAATCGACTCAGAATAGGAAAAGGAGACGTTTAGGTCAATTTTATGCATTCTGGCGTTCGTAGATACAAGAAAACTGTTAAAATTCTTCAGAAACGTCACTTTTGAAGTGTTTTCTTGTACTTTTAAGCCACTCAGATACCCTACGGGCTCGGAAAGTGCAACGAAACCATCAAATTTTAGCTAGAAACTGTATTTTTGTCGATTTTTATTGAATTTGAACTATATTTCAACGTTTTTTGATGGTTCTGAGCCACCAAACACACTTAAAGCATGCAGAATCGACTCAGAATAGGAAAAGGAGACGTTTAGGTCAATTTTATGCATTCTGGCGTTCGTAGATAGAAGAAAACTGTTAAAATTCTTCAGAAACGTCACTTTTGAAGTGTTTTCTTGTACTTTTAAGCCACTCAGATACCCTACGGGCTCGGAAAGTGCAACGAAACCATCAAATTTTAGCTAGAAACTGTATTTTTGTCGATTTTTATTGAATTTGAACTATATTTCAACGTTTTTTGATGGTTCTGAGCCACCAAACACACTTAAAGCATGCAGAATCGACTCAGAATAGGAAAAGGAGACGTTTAGGTCAATGTTATGCATTCTGGCATTCGTAGATACAAGAAAACTGTTAAAATTCTTCAGAAACGTCACTTTTGAAGTGTTTTCTTGTACTTTTAAGCCACTCAGATACCCTACGGGCTCGGAAAGTGCAACGAAACCATCAAATTTTAGCTAGAAACTGTATTTTTGTCGATTTTTATTGAATTTGAACTATATTTCAACGTTTTTTGATGGTTCTGAGCCACCAAACACACTTAAAGCATGCAGAATCGACTCAGAATAGGAAAAGGAGACGTTTAGGTCAATTTTATGCATTCTGGCGTTCGTAGATACAAGAAAACTGTTAAAATTCTTCAGAAACGTCACTTTTGAAGTGTTTTCTTGTACTTTTAAGCCACTCAGATACCCTACGGGCTCGGAAAGTGCAACGAAACCATCAAATTTTAGCTAGAAACTGTATTTTTGTCGATTTTTATTGAATTTGAAGTATATTTCAACGTTTTTTGATGGTTCTGAGCCACCAAACACACTTAAAGCATGCAGAATCGACTCAGAATAGGAAAAGGAGACGTTTAGGTCAATTTTATGCATTCTGGCGTTCGTAGATACAAGAAAACTGTTAAAATTCTTCAGAAACGTCACTTTTGAAGTGTTTTCTTGTACTTTTAAGCCACTCAGATACACAACGGGCTCGGAAAGTGCAACGAAACCATCAAATTTTAGCTAGAAACTGTATTTTTGTCGATTTTTATTGAATTTGAACTATATTTCAACGTTTTTTGATGGTTCTGAGCCACCAAACACACTTAAAGCATGCAGAATCGACTCAGAATAGGAAAAGGAGACGTTTAGGTCAATTTTATGCATTCTGGCGTTCGTAGATACAAGAAAACTGTTAAAATTCTTCAGAAACGTCACTTTTGAAGTGTTTTCTTGTACTTTTAAGCCACTCAGATACCCAACGGGCTCGGAAAGTGCAACGAAACCATCAAATTTTAGCTAGAAACTGTATTTTTGTCGATTTTTATTGAATTTGAACTATATTTCAACGTTTTTTGATGGTTCTGAGCCACCAAACACACTTAAAGCATGCAGAATCGACTCAGAATAGGAAAAGGAGACGTTTAGGTCAATTTTATGCATTCTGGCGTTCATAGATACAAGAAAACTGTTAAAATTCTTCAGAAACGTCACTTTTGAAGTGTTTTCTTGTACTTTTAAGCCACTCAGATACCCTACGGGCTCGGAAAGTGCAACGAAACCATCAAATTTTAGCTAGAAACTGTATTTTTGTCGATTTTTATTGAATTTGAACTATATTTCAACGTTTTTTGATGGTTCTGAGCCACCAAACACACTTAAAGCATGCAGAATCGACTCAGAATAGGAAAAGGAGACGTTTAGGTCAATTTTATGCATGCTGGCGTTCGTAGATACAAGAAAACTGTTAAAATTCTTCAGAAACGTCACTTTTGAAGTGTTTTCTTGTACTTTTAAGCCACTCAGATACCCAACGGGCTCGGAAAATGCAACGAACCCATCAAATTTTAGCTAGAAACTGTATTTTTGTCGATTTTTATTGAATTTGAACTATATTTCAACGTTTTTTGATGGTTCTGAGCCACCAAACACACTTAAAGCATGCAGAATCGACTCAGAATAGGAAAAGGAGACGTTTAGGTCAATTTTATGCATTCTGGCGTTCGTAGATACAAGAAAACTGTTAAAATTCTTCAGAAACGTCACTTTTGAAGTGTTTTCTTGTACTTTTAAGCCACTCAGATACCCTAAGGGCTCGGAAAGTGCAACGAAACCATCAAATTTTAGCTAGAAACTGTATTTTTGTCGATTTTTATTGAATTTGAACTATATTTCAACGTTTTTTGATGGTTCTGAGCCACCAAACACACTTAAAGCATGCAGAATCGACTCAGAATAGGAAAAGGAGACGTTTAGGTCAATTTTATGCATTCTGGCGTTCGTAGATACAAGAAAACTGTTAAAATTCTTCAGAAACGTCACTTTTGAAGTGTTTTCTTGTACTTTTAAGCCACTCAGATACCCTACGTGCTCGGAAAGTGCAACGAAACCATCAAATTTTAGCTAGAAACTGTATTTTTGTCGATTTTTATTGAATTTGAACTCTATTTCAACGTTTTTTGATGGTTCTGAGCCACCAAACACACTTAAAGCATGCAGAATCGACTCAGAATAGGAAAAGGAGACGTTTAGGTCAATTTTATGCATTCTGGCGTTCATAGATACAAGAAAACTGTTAAAATTCTTCAGAAACGTCACTTTTGAAGTGTTTTCTTGTACTTTTAAGCCACTCAGATACCCTACGGGCTCGGAAAGTGCAACGAAACCATCAAATTTTAGCTAGAAACTGTATTTTTGTCGATTTTTATTGAATTTGAACTATATTTCAACGTTTTTTGATGGTTCTGAGCCACCAAACACACTTAAAGCATGCAGAATCGACTCAGAATAGGAAAAGGAGACGTTTAGGTCAATTTTATGCATTCTGGCGTTCGTAGATACAAGAAAACTGTTAAAATTCTTCAGAAACGTCACTTTTGAAGTGTTTTCTTGTACTTTTAAGCCACTCAGAGACCCTACGGGCTCGGAAAGTGCAACGAAACCATCAAATTTTAGCTAGAAGCTGTATTTTTGTCGATTTTTGTTGAATTTGAACTATATTTCAACGTTTTTTGATGGTTCTGAGACACCAAACACACTTAAAGCATGCAGAATCGACTCAGAATAGGAAAAGGAGACGTTTAGGTCAATTTTATGCATTATGGCGTTCGTAGATACAAGAAAACTGTTAAAATTCTTCAGAAACGTCACTTTTGAAGTGTTTTCTTGTACTTTTAAGCCACTCAGATACCCTACGGGCTCGGAAAGTGCAACGAAACCATCAAATTTTAGCTAGAAACTGTATTTTTGTCGATTTTTATTGAATTTGAACTATATTTCAACGTTTTTTGATGGTTCTGAGCCACCAAACACACTTAAAGCATGCAGAATCGACTCAGAATAGGAAAAGGAGACGTTTAGGTCAATTTTATGCATTCTGGCGTTCGTAGATACAAGAAAACTGTTAAAATTTTTCAGAAACGTCACTTTTGAAGTGTTTTCTTGTACTTTTAAGCCACTCAGATACCCTACGGGCCCGGAAAGTGCAACGAAAACATCAAAATTTAGCTAGAAACTGTATTTTTGTCGATTTTTATTGAATTTGAACTATATTTCAACGTTTTTTGATGGTTCTGAGCCACCAAACGCACTTAAAGCATGCAGAATCGACTCAGAATAGGAAAAGGAGACGTTTAGGTCAATTTTATGCATTCTGGCATTCGTAGATACAAGAAAACTGTTAAAATTCTTCAGAAACGTCACTTTTGAAGTGTTTTCTTGTACTTTTAAGCCACTCAGATACCCTACGGGCTCGGAAAGTGCAACGAAACCATCAAATTTTAGCTAGAAACTGTATTTTTGTCGATTTTTATTGAATTTGAACTATATTTCAACGTTTTTTGATGGTTCTGAGCCACCAAACACACTTAAAGCATGCAGAATCGACTCAGAATAGGAAAAGGAGACGTTTAGGTCAATTTTATGCATTCTGGCGTTCGTAGATACAAGAAAACTGTTAAAATTCTTCAGAAACGTCACTTTTGAAGTGTTTTCTTGTACTTTTAAGCCACTCAGATACCCTACGGGCTCGGAAAGTGCAACGAAACCATCAAATTTTAGCTAGAAACTGTATTTTTGTCGATTTTTATTGAATTTGAAGTATATTTCAACGTTTTTTGATGGTTCTGAGCCACCAAACACACTTAAAGCATGCAGAATCGACTCAGAATAGGAAAAGGAGACGTTTAGGTCAATTTTATGCATTCTGGCGTTCGTAGATACAAGAAAACTGTTAAAATTCTTCAGAAACGTCACTTTTGAAGTGTTTTCTTGTACTTTTAAGCCACTCAGATACACAACGGGCTCGGAAAGTGCAACGAAACCATCAAATTTTAGCTAGAAACTGTATTTTTGTCGATTTTTATTGAATTTGAACTATATTTCAACGTTTTTTGATGGTTCTGAGCCACCAAACACACTTAAAGCATGCAGAATCGACTCAGAATAGGAAAAGGAGACGTTTAGGTCAATTTTATGCATTCTGGCGTTCGTAGATACAAGAAAACTGTTAAAATTCTTCAGAAACGTCACTTTTGAAGTGTTTTCTTGTACTTTTAAGCCACTCAGATACCCAACGGGCTCGGAAAGTGCAACGAAACCATCAAATTTTAGCTAGAAACTGTATTTTTGTCGATTTTTATTGAATTTGAACTATATTTCAACGTTTTTTGATGGTTCTGAGCCACCAAACACACTTAAAGCATGCAGAATCGACTCAGAATAGGAAAAGGAGACGTTTAGGTCAATTTTATGCATTCTGGCGTTCATAGATACAAGAAAACTGTTAAAATTCTTCAGAAACGTCACTTTTGAAGTGTTTTCTTGTACTTTTAAGCCACTCAGATACCCTACGGGCTCGGAAAGTGCAACGAAACCATCAAATTTTAGCTAGAAACTGTATTTTTGTCGATTTTTATTGAATTTGAACTATATTTCAACGTTTTTTGATGGTTCTGAGCCACCAAACACACTTAAAGCATGCAGAATCGACTCAGAATAGGAAAAGGAGACGTTTAGGTCAATTTTATGCATGCTGGCGTTCGTAGATACAAGAAAACTGTTAAAATTCTTCAGAAACGTCACTTTTGAAGTGTTTTCTTGTACTTTTAAGCCACTCAGATACCCAACGGGCTCGGAAAATGCAACGAACCCATCAAATTTTAGCTAGAAACTGTATTTTTGTCGATTTTTATTGAATTTGAACTATATTTCAACGTTTTTTGATGGTTCTGAGCCACCAAACACACTTAAAGCATGCAGAATCGACTCAGAATAGGAAAAGGAGACGTTTAGGTCAATTTTATGCATTCTGGCGTTCGTAGATACAAGAAAACTGTTAAAATTCTTCAGAAACGTCACTTTTGAAGTGTTTTCTTGTACTTTTAAGCCACTCAGATACCCTAAGGGCTCGGAAAGTGCAACGAAACCATCAAATTTTAGCTAGAAACTGTATTTTTGTCGATTTTTATTGAATTTGAACTATATTTCAACGTTTTTTGATGGTTCTGAGCCACCAAACACACTTAAAGCATGCAGAATCGACTCAGAATAGGAAAAGGAGACGTTTAGGTCAATTTTATGCATTCTGGCGTTCGTAGATACAAGAAAACTGTTAAAATTCTTCAGAAACGTCACTTTTGAAGTGTTTTCTTGTACTTTTAAGCCACTCAGATACCCTACGTGCTCGGAAAGTGCAACGAAACCATCAAATTTTAGCTAGAAACTGTATTTTTGTCGATTTTTATTGAATTTGAACTCTATTTCAACGTTTTTTGATGGTTCTGAGCCACCAAACACACTTAAAGCATGCAGAATCGACTCAGAATAGGAAAAGGAGACGTTTAGGTCAATTTTATGCATTCTGGCGTTCATAGATACAAGAAAACTGTTAAAATTCTTCAGAAACGTCACTTTTGAAGTGTTTTCTTGTACTTTTAAGCCACTCAGATACCCTACGGGCTCGGAAAGTGCAACGAAACCATCAAATTTTAGCTAGAAACTGTATTTTTGTCGATTTTTATTGAATTTGAACTATATTTCAACGTTTTTTGATGGTTCTGAGCCACCAAACACACTTAAAGCATGCAGAATCGACTCAGAATAGGAAAAGGAGACGTTTAGGTCAATTTTATGCATTCTGGCGTTCGTAGATACAAGAAAACTGTTAAAATTCTTCAGAAACGTCACTTTTGAAGTGTTTTCTTGTACTTTTAAGCCACTCAGAGACCCTACGGGCTCGGAAAGTGCAACGAAACCATCAAATTTTAGCTAGAAGCTGTATTTTTGTCGATTTTTGTTGAATTTGAACTATATTTCAACGTTTTTTGATGGTTCTGAGACACCAAACACACTTAAAGCATGCAGAATCGACTCAGAATAGGAAAAGGAGACGTTTAGGTCAATTTTATGCATTATGGCGTTCGTAGATACAAGAAAACTGTTAAAATTCTTCAGAAACGTCACTTTTGAAGTGTTTTCTTGTACTTTTAAGCCACTCAGATACCCTACGGGCTCGGAAAGTGCAACGAAACCATCAAATTTTAGCTAGAAACTGTATTTTTGTCGATTTTTATTGAATTTGAACTATATTTCAACGTTTTTTGATGGTTCTGAGCCACCAAACACACTTAAAGCATGCAGAATCGACTCAGAATAGGAAAAGGAGACGTTTAGGTCAATTTTATGCATTCTGGCGTTCGTAGATACAAGAAAACTGTTAAAATTTTTCAGAAACGTCACTTTTGAAGTGTTTTCTTGTACTTTTAAGCCACTCAGATACCCTACGGGCCCGGAAAGTGCAACGAAAACATCAAATTTTAGCTAGAAACTGTATTTTTGTCGATTTTTATTGAATTTGAACTATATTTCAACGTTTTTTGATGGTTCTGAGCCACCAAACGCACTTAAAGCATGCAGAATCGACTCAGAATAGGAAAAGGAGACGTTTAGGTCAATTTTATGCATTCTGGCGTTCGTAGATACAAGAAAACTGTTAAAATTCTTCAGAAACGTCACTTTTGAAGTGTTTTCTTGTACTTTTAAGCCACTCAGATACCCTACGGGCCCGGAAAGTGCAACGAAAACATCAAATTTTAGCTAGAAACTGTATTTTTGTCGATTTTTATTGAATTTGAACTATATTTCAACGTTTTTTGATGGTTCTGAGCCACCAAACACACTTAAAGCATGCAGAATCGACTCAGAATAGGAAAAGGAGACGTTTAGGTCAATTTTATGCATTCTGGCGTTCGTAGATACAAGAAAACTGTTAAAATTCTTCAGAAACGTCACTCTTGAAGTGTTTTCTTGTACTTTTAAGCCATTCAGATACCCTACGGGCTCGGAAAGTGCAACGAAACCATCAAATTTTAGCTAGAAACTGTATTTTTGTCGATTTTTATTGAATTTGAACTATATTTCAACGTTTTTTGATGGTTCTGAGCCACCAAACACACTTAAAGCATGCAGAATCGACTCAGAATAGGAAAAGGAGACGTTTAGGTCAATTTTATGCATTCTGGCGTTCGTAGATACAAGAAAACTGTTAAAATTCTTCAGAAACGTCACTTTTGAAGTGTTTTCTTGTACTTTTAAGCCACTCAGATACTCTACGGGCTCGGAAAGTGCAACGAAACCATCAAATTTTAGCTAGAAACTGTATTTTTGTCGATTTTTATTGAATTTGAACTATATTTCAACGTTTTTTGATGGTTCTGAGCCTCCAAACACACTTAAAGCATGCAGAATCGACTCAGAATAGGAAAAGGAGACGTTTAGGTCAATTTTATGCATTCTGACGTTCGTAGATACAAGAAAACTGTTAAAATTCTTCAGAAACGTCACTTTTGAAGTGTTTTCTTGTACTTTTAAGCCACTCAGATACCCTACGGGCTCGGAAAGTGCAACGAAACCATCAAATTTTAGCTAGAAACTGTATTTTTGTCGATTTTTATTGAATTTGAACTCTATTTCAACGTTTTTTGATGGTTCTGAGCCACCAAACACACTTAAAGCATGCAGAATCGACTCAGAATAGGAAAAGGAGACGTTTAGGTCAATTTTATGCATTCTGGC
>NW_026973328.1:0-22942 GCF_036711695.1 Zophobas morio | reverse complement strand
AAATCATCCGTTCTCCCTCGAAAACATTCAAATACACGCACACTTCACAGAAGCCACCATTTAGTTCAACAAAACCACCTTTTTCCCAAATCTTTTCACGGTAAAATTCATAAACCGAAACACGCCGCCCGTCATTATTACAACACAGAATGAAATAACGCGATGCTGTTTCAGCAAATTCTTACGGAACTGGACGCTTTTGTCGCAATAGACAGGGACGTATTCGGAAATATTAAAAAAAAAGAATTATCGCTTGAGGGTGATAAAGGGCAGAAAGTTTGTTAAAAAAATAAAAATGCATCCCTATAAACTAATGACACATTTGTGTAAAAATAAATGTGGGTTGGAGGTGCAATAATTGTTTAAATATAAAAAAAAAAATGTTTTACTCGAAGACGGTAAGAGATACGAGGTTCGTGCAAAGAACAAAAAAGTTCCTAAAATACGAAACACATGCACCTGTGTCGACGGTTTTTAGTTTGAGTTTAGCATTTCGGAGAAAAGGGCAAAAGTTTGTGGTGACCAAACGGAATTAGTTAAAAATTTGTTTTTTGTGTCAAAATATTTTTGGATGAATAATCAATAGGTCCATGTAATTAAATATGTGAATATTTGAGTTTGGGGTCAAAAAATTTTCGTCAAAAAAGGTTGTCAGAATTAAAAAAAAAGTTTTCCTTGAGCAGTAGGGAAGCAAATTAGAAGTTTTGGTGAAAAAAAAATTTAAAAAAACCCAAAGGATATAAAGAAAAATTGAAAATAAAAAATCTCAAAAAAAATTTATCGAAATTTTGAAAAGTTTGTTTTTCCATAAAAAAATGCATCCTCATGAACTACTAGCTTACCGTAACCAAAAATAAATATGAGTCATAGGTGTGTTTACCGTTCAAATAGAAAAAAACTTTGTTACTCGAAAACGGTAAGAGATAGAAGGTTCGTGTATAGGACAAAAAAGATCCACAAATACGTATCATATACATCCCCTTCGACGTTTTTCAGCTAACTTGCAACATGGCGGTGAAAAGGGCAAAAGTTTGTAGCGTCGAAACGGCAAAACTTAAAAAAAATATTTTTGCATCAAAATATTTCTGAGTGAACAGTCTATAGGTCCACTTAGCAAAATAAATATTTTTCGCTGCCGTTTAGTAGTAATAACGAAAAAACGTCATAGTTCGTAAGCGGTAAGAGGTAGCATGTCGGCTCAGGGGAACGGGGAAAAGCTAAAAAAATTAAGCCATATGTTGAGCAAAAAAAATTTTCAAAAAAGTTGAAAATAAGGGAGAAAAGGGCAAAAGTTTCTAGTGTCCAAATGGTAAGAGATAGAATATCGGTTGTATACATCAAAACCTTCTTCTGGAACGAACGCATAAGTCTGCTCAAAAAAATCGATTCTGTCCACATCGACCTAGATACAGGAGCCATTTCTAGTTTTTTCGAGGTCGCTACGTAAAAATTTTTTCAGGTCGAAAAAAAGACCTTCGAAAAAGGATTCGAATAAGCCCAACATGCAACACTTAAAAAAAAAAAAAAAAAAAAAAAAAAAAGCGAAATAGGTTGTTCTTTATATGTATTGTTATATGACTACTACCATCACAACTAAATATACTAAGACATTAAAAAAAAAAATTTCAAGTTAACCAAAAACCGCTTTTTGTTGAATTTTATATGAAAACAACAAAACATCATTAAAAAACGAAAATCAAAAACCTATAAACAATCATCAAAAATCACTGCTGTGGTGGTGGATCATGATGAGTCATATCGTGCAGCTGGACAAATAATTTAAAACATATTAAATAATTTATTGTTGTATTAAATCGTAGTACTGATGCTGTTAAATAAATATGTTAAAGGACATTAAATAAAACTATTAATAGTAACTAATTGTTTTATTGAATCATACATTTGTTTGAGTATTGTATTTACTAAAATAACTGAAACAAATTAATACTAAATAAAGTAACAGACAAAATACGATTGCAAAAATAATTGCTCCTACTGAAGTAAATATCCATATCCATGGTTTTGCCAAACAATATTCTGTAACATTTGCACCTGTAGAATTCTTGTATCCACTATAATCGTTAATGATGGTGTAATTCGGTGACTTGCATCGAGTGTTGTCTTTGAAGACTAATTCTAGCCGATATTGCAGTTGGTTCGAGGAAGATACATTTTTTGAATAAAACATACGTAGTTGTTCATGCCCATTTTTAATTTCTAACATTTTTCTAACAATACATTCTTTACTACTATCAATAGTTTGTAGATAGACATCAGTAACATTGCTATCAGTCAATAAATAAAAATCTTTCTGAATTAGAATGGTTGATAGAACAAGTGTGCAGTTTAAGCCGAACATTGTTTGGATGAAATGAATAGTTTGTTGTTGCGGAATTCTATATATATAGCAACAACCATCACCACCACCATTAACGAGCAGCCAGGTCCCAACATCCCACTATTACAGTCATTATCGTGAATATGACAAAAAATGAAGCAAACCATACACGATCGTTTCTTACACAAAAATCAATGACTTCCTTTGAACTGCGACTGTTCTTAGTATTTTCTATTATTAACCAATTGGAAAATTGGTGATTTTCTTCTTCCGTTTTTATCTTGTAAGTCAAATGATTCTGCATTGTTATATTTTTCGCATAGAAGAGATGATAACTGGTTTCGATTAGATTGATCGGAGTCATTTTTTCCCAAAATTCTTTTTCGTACGTCTGAATATACAGCAGACTTATATTTGAAGTGGTGTAAATATACAAGTTGTTTTCAACAAGCACATTTAATAGTATTAACACATTGCTAGGCAGAAACATCTTAGACTTATCTTCTTGTACACAGACACAAATACTTAGTTGTGGTCGTTGATATTTGTAGGGAAGAAGTTTTTAGAGGTGGTAAATGATGGTGTGGTAAATGATGGTGGTGGGGTGATAGCGATAGAAATAACAAATTATTGTTTTCTTATATATTTGTTAAATGTCGCATGGTAGGCGTTTAAGGCTGTTCTATCTAAAAACAGGGATCTATCTAACTTTGGGACATAGGTCCCTGAGAATTCGTTGTCCCAGTTTTCCACTTGCGGTGGTGTTGGTGGTGGTTGGCTGAACCACTTTGATGGTGGTGGGGGTGGTGTAGATGGTCTTGGAAGTGCATTCTCCCAGAGTTTTCGCTCCCTTTCCCAGGCATCCCGGTGGCATTTGAAAATATGCTTTCTCAGCCTATTCTCTAAAAGCCTGTGACTGACATCATAGGGGCAGATAACAAATTTCTCTACACAAAAAAAAAAATTAACTACTACAAAAAAAAAATATATATAAGCTTACCCATTTCTGTCGTTAATTAATTTTTATGATATGTACTTACAGAACACTTATTAATCTGTTCTTTTGTGTGATCTTTAATTTATACACTATATTAATCCCCACCCCTACTTTTTTCCCTCCTTCAGTTGCTTTCCTCATGTTTCATTTTTCGCTGACTTGAATTTATTTTTTACGACCACGTTTTCAACTACGACTTGCAAGTTGTAACTTGCAAATTAATTCTCATATAAACAAGAAACTAGTCAACGGGAAATAGTAGTGTTTCTTTTTTTCTGCTGTGGTGAGCAAGTTTCACGACAAAAAATGAAATCACAAGAATCAGTGACGGCTATATGTAAAAACTCTCTTAAGCTAATTCATGAATACATAAGAAAAATCAAAACAATCGAAGAAACTAAACATTTTTTAGTTTATATCAATACCAGTATTAGAATAATTAGAAAAGCACTCAAATGTAAAATCCATCGAGAAAATATGTTGGAAAACGCAAATTCCTTAGAAACAAGTTTGGCGTATTTGAAATTTTATCGCCTAAAGCTTTTAAATAAGAAAAAACAATTATCTATAAAAACTGGTGAAGGCTATATTAAAACAGTCAAATTTAAACCGGTGACTAATGTAACATGGCAGGATGTCGAATCCTGTTTTCAACAACGAATTCGTACAGGATTTATAAGTAACCACCACATTAAAGATCCTCTTCAGTTTTTTCAACAATCTTTTAAATGCTTTATGTTTAGAATTAAAAAAGAACGGAAAAACTCAATGCTTAAGGTAAATGTAATTTTTTCCGCAAATTTTATTCAACCGCACTCTGGTGAAACAGACATTAAAACATTTTCAACAAAAAATCAGCACATTGATCAATACACAAATTTAAAAGAATGGTACGAAGAAAACGTCATTGATAAAATCATGAAAAAATTAGAGGAATTTGCAGAAAAGGATTCCGGTTGGGCGTTGTATGAAATTTTAGGATTGAAAATTAACATAAATAAATACGACCCAATTAAATTCGGCTATTCAACTTTTGTATCCACACCAGATTTTATAAAAAAAAAACATGCAATAATTAATGTACAAAATAATGATGAATATTGTTTTCTTTGGGCCATAGTTTCGGCTTTATTTCCTACCGATAAACATTCAGACCGAAAATCATCGTATCCTCATTTCAAAAATGTGTTGAAATATGATAATTTAGACTTCCCAATCACAATTAAAGACATTCAAAAATTTGAGGAACTCAACAATCTTGCCATTAATTTATACTGCATCGAGAAGAAAAAAATTTTACCTTGTCGTTTAAGCACTAGATTTTCAAATTCTTATAAAGCAATTAATTTGCTTATGCTACCCGCTGAAAGACAAATACAAAATACTAATAACAGTAATGATAACTTTGAAGATCAACAATTGCTCTATCATTTCGTATGGATCAAAAATTTGTCAGCTCTTTTAGCTACGCAACTTTCCCTCCATAAATGTAAATTTCATATATGCGAAAGATGCTTAAATCATTTCACCACAGAGGAATTGCTCCAAAAACATAAAACTTCATGCCAGAGTATTAATAAATATTCCATAAGACTGCCAACAGAAAACGAAAATTACTTGTATTTTCAAAATTATAGACATCAAGAAAAAGTACCTTTTACTATTTATGCAGATCTCGAGAGTATTCTTCTTGATTGTACCAAACAGCATATGTCCACCACGAATAAGACCGAAACTTATCAAAAACATATTGCGCACAGCATTGCTTACTATTTTCACTGCTCATATGATAATTCATTTTCTAAATGTCGTTTGTATCGAGGTAAAAATTGCATTCAATGGTTCGTTCAGGAGTTACATCGAATGGCTCATTTCTGCAACGATAAATTTCAGAACGTTATTTCTATGGAAACATTAACTACGGAAGAACGTGAGCAGTTTGAATCCTCCCAAATATGTCATATATGTAAAAAAGGATTTTCGGAAAAGAACATAAAAGTACGCGATCATAGTCATTTAACTGGAATGTATAGAGGCGCTGCCCATCAAAGTTGTAATTTAAATTATAAAGATATTTGTGTTATACCCGTGGTCTTTCATAATATGAGCGGATATGATGCCCATTTTTTTATTAAAGAACTTTCAAATTCAATAAAAGGTGATATTAAGTTACTTCCCATTAACAAAGAAAGATATATCTCGTTTACTAAATTTGTCGAAGACACGAAAGTTAGTTTACGGTTTATTGATTCTTTCAGATTTATGCCACATAGTTTAGACAAACTTTCCTCTAATTTAGATAATTCTCAGAAAATTATTACGTTGGCAAATTGTAATAATATGGAAGAATTTGATTTGTTAAACAGAAAGGGAGTTTTTCCTTACGATTATATAAACTCCTGGGAGAAACTACTTGAAACAAAATTGCCCGAAAAGGAGGATTTCTATAGTCGCTTATACGATGAAAATATTAAATATGAAGATTATTCCCATGCTACCAATGTATGGAATACTTTTAATATTCATACATTAGGAGAATATTCTGATTTATATTTAAAAACTGATGTGCTTCTTCTAGCCGATGTATTTGAAGCTTTTCGAACTACTTGTTTAAATACTTATCAACTTGATCCGTTGCATTATTATACTGCTCCGGGCCTAACATTTGATGCTATGTTAAAAACAACAGAAATTAAACTAGAACTTTTAACGGATATAGATAAAGTTCTATTTGTAGAAAGAGGTATTAGAGGTGGAGTTTCGCAGTGTTCCAATAGATACGGTAAAGCCAATAACAAATACATGCCAAAAGAAGAATATGATCCTTCGAAAGATAGTACCTATTTAATGTATTTTGATGTTAACAACCTTTACGGAGCGGCAATGTCTCAATATTTACCGTATGGAGAATTTGAGTTTGTAGAAAATTTCAATATAGCTGATATCTTAGATACCCCAGAAAATTCAGCAATCGGTTATATTATTGAATGCGATTTAGATTATCCAATAGATTTACATGAAATTCATAGTGATTTACCATTAGCTCCAGAGCATATGATACCGCCCATTTCAAGATCTAAACTTAAGAAGTTATTGTTGACTTTATATCCCAAGAAAAATTATATTATTCATTATCGGAATTTAAAAATGTATACAAAATTTGGTATGAAAATAAAATGTGTACATCGTGTTATGAAATTCAAACAATCTGCGTGGTTAAAGGAATATATAGATTTAAATACAAAACTTAGGCAGCAAGCAAAGAACGATTTTGAAAAAGATTTTTTTAAATTAATGATTAATGCTATTTATGGCAAATGCATGGAAAATGTAAGAAAACATCGCGATATTCGATTGGTTAGTAAATGGGAGGGAAGATGGGGAGTTCGTTCTCTTATATCTAAACCAAATTTTCACAGTTCTGTTGTATTTGACGATGATTCAGCAATAATCGAAATGAGTAAATTAGAAGTATTTTTGAATAAACCAATTTATGTTGGTTTTTGCATTTTAGATATTTCTAAAACTTTTCTCTATGAATTTCATTATGACTATATTAAAAAAACATTTAAAAATAATGCTAAGTTACTTTATACCGACACTGACAGCCTAATTTATGAATTTCACGTAGACGATATATACAAATATATTAAGAAAGACTCACATCGATTTGATACTTCTGACTATGATTTATATAATATTTATGATATAGAACTGAAAAATAAGAAAGTACCAGGTTTAATGAAAGATGAAAATAACGGTAAGATTATGCTAGAATTTGTGGGTCTCAGATCTAAAATGTACGCATATAGAATTGCAAGTGACGATTTCAATAAAAAATTAGTTAAAAAATCCAAAGGTAGTACAAAAGCATCACTTAAAACAATAACGTTTGAAAATTACAAAGAATGTTTATTTAATAATCGAAGTTACGAAAAATCACAAAGACTCATCAAGTCCAAACATCATACTGTTTACACAGTAAAACAAGAAAAAGTAGTTCTCAGCCCAAATGATGATAAAAGGATTGTCACAAGATTTGCAACGGATACGAAACCTTGGGGATATCATATTTCGCACGTAAGCTAAAAAAAGTGGGGATTACCATATATAAGCAATTAAATTTCACAGATGATTTATTCGATGTTGGTTATTTTATGATTACAACAATGTCTGACTTGAGACAATTTGTTGATTTACAAGCATTTTGTGCATCCGAAAATGTGTACAAAACATATCTTAAAGCCGCTGCGAGTGATCGAACGAAATTAAATTTATTCCTTCATCTCATCGATAAAAAAGATTTTATTGTGCCGGACGAAGTGTTTAAATGGATTGCCGAAAGTGAAAGTGACTTTTATACACTTGACATTTGTATTCTGCTACAAAGAAAGCAATGTGTCGATGGTTACATTGATGCATTTCTACATGTATGCGAAAGAGACCAAATTGAAAATTTAAATTATGCTGCTTTGGAGTTTTTGATGACCACCAACTATTTGGACAATACTCTAACGTATAAATGCTTTATTTATAAATTATTGAGTGATAATCGCTGGCAGAATCTTGGAGATATATTTTATCCTGTTGAGAATATCCGGAAAAATTACCGAAGGATCGACCAGTGCGTGGATGAATTTATGTGTCGGGCTGCGTATTTGGCAAACCATAAAGCGCTCAGTACTTTCTATGAGTCTTTAGAAATAATAAATTACGATTCTTTCGCATTTCAACCTTCTCAAAATCAGGAGCATCGAAGAATTTTCAACTGGATCAAAAAGAACATTGTCAAAGGAGAAGCCAATCCTGAAATACCATTAGGATGGACTGAGGGACCGGATTCAACAAAATGGCCCTCGATTAAGTTAGATGATTATAAGAAAACTTTACATGTAATTTCTGGTAGCCATGAATAAAACACACAGAAATATGTTATATGTAGTTTTATTTACCCCCAAACATAATAATAATACAATAACAGGTTAAATTATTTACAACACTCTGACGACATCTTGTGCAGGGATGTATTTTACCATTCGGTCGTGAAGAATAAGACAGTAGGCTGTAGTGTCTGCAGGAATACCAGAGATCGTCTCAAACCACAAAGTGATTGTAACGGGGCCTCTCTTCAAAGCTTCCGTTTGTTTAGAACAGTCGATTACTATTATAGGCGTCTTTTCTTTAAATTCATCCTTATCGAATAATGGTTCGCTGGTTTGTTTGGATAAGAACGATGTCTGGAATTCTTTAAACATATCATAGAGAATTGCATACCGATTATTTGTGAAATCAACATTCAGGTTGTCGTAGGGATACATGGTATCATTAAGGTACAATTTTACATCTCTCAGATTACAATGATCAAACTGACTGTAGTTTTTCTTCAATTGGTTTTTTCTTCCTTGCTGTAATGCAAAAAGTATGTACTGAGGTTTTTCTAAGGAAGTTTTAATAGTCCAAGTATTTGTTATCGATTGTACTGGTGGAGCAAATTCATGTAATTCTTTACTTCTAAACATAATATCCAATTCCCTGTTGCTTCTTACAATATCGATTAATGCGATCCTTTCGGCATCGGACACGGACAAGTGATGCATTTTCCAGCATATTTTACTAAGTTCTACTTTAATTTTGTATTTATCATTTGAGGAAATTAAAGCATTCACATCGGTATTAGAACGAACCAAAACAAGCTCCTGTCTTACATTCAAAATGGTCTTTTTAAAATCTTCACAAAAACCAAAAATCATTTTTAATGGAATCGAAACTTCAAAAGTTCCATTTTCCTTAATTATATTCGAATCTTTTTTGGGAAACCATCCAGCATTCTCTAGAGCTACGCTTTCATTACTGTTATACGTTACATATCCTTTCATGGTAGACGCTAACCCAGGATTTCTAATACTATCCACAACGACTCCAGCAATTTCATATCTTATTTGATTAAACATCAGAAGAACGCCATTATTTACAAATTTGATTTCTGGTTTCTGTACAATTTCGTCGATTTCATTCTTCACAATAACCTTACCCTCTATAT
The DNA here is from genome assembly GCF_036711695.1 of Zophobas morio. Taxonomy (NCBI): domain Eukaryota; kingdom Metazoa; phylum Arthropoda; class Insecta; order Coleoptera; family Tenebrionidae; genus Zophobas; species Zophobas morio. Next base: position 13,567 of record NW_026973328.1, on the reverse strand, counting down.
GCAATGTACTCAAATGTGGAAAAGTGTATAAATCTTGATGTTCAATAGGAATTCTTATTTCATCATCGTAGTTAAATGAACTGTTAGAATAAGGTAGGTGTGTATGTCTTTCTCCATAATAAATTGAATGATCATAGGCAGCTTTTTCGCTTACGTTTAATATTTCAAAATTCATTGCTGATTTATATATTCAATAAAAATATTATTTCAAGACCGTTAATCCTAGAGATTCAAGAAATTTACGATTGCCTAAAGTTAAACGTTTGACCCTTCTCAAAGGACTGACTGATCTCTTTTTCATTGCCCTACTTATATATACCGAATTTCGGTTTTTTAGATTTTCATTAAATATAATACCCATCACGTGACCTTCTTAAGATGCAACCGTACACCTACCTCTTCACCTCTGAAACTAACAATATTACCTTCTTGATCTGTTATTTTAACGATTATTTCATCTATTTGTTTCGTATTAATTGGTAGATATATCACATTTAATGGTCGTTCCACTATTTTGTAACCGGGTGGTACTGTTGGAAAAAATTGATGGATAACGTGAACGGGACTTCCGTTCTTGTATGAACCAGTTACTATATTGCAATAAACGCAAAGAGCATTTACCTTTAAAATTTTTGCTGGAAAATCTGATATATGAGTTTTATGCGCTTTCAGAATGGTATCCTTAAATCCCAATAAATTCCCTAACGAATCCTTTCTTGAAAAATTTATATCAAGAGTACATTTAACTTCCGATTTTAAAGTATTATTATTTCCTCTAATTATTAAGCTTGGTGTTAACATTTTAAATTTCTTTATTCTATTTCCGTGTTTGTCAATTTCGTATTGAAAATAATGTTCCATATAGTTTTTGATTTCTTTATTTAAATACGACTCAATGTCTTCTATCTCGTAAGAACCCTCGGGAATTTCTATGTAATGCTCTTTTTTGTCTGGTGTAAAAAAATAAAATTTGTTGTTATTGCTATCGATATTTGGAAAAGAATTCCAAGTAACCAAACTTTCTAATCCTAAAGCATAGTTATAATCTTCCAAGATAATTGGTGGATAGTATCTGCTCGAAAGTACAGAACTGTTTCCATCCAATGAGAATACGTTGGACATCGTGCAACTTACTTCGACGACACTAACAGTTCAACTAAAACGCTCGAATTTCAAACAATTTTATTTGTAGCAGTTATATAGGAATCTTAAACACAAATGTCCACAATTAATACTATTAAAAGTCTGTAAAGATTCATAATTATATACTATATTACAGAAACCGTTGCTTTGTAAATATTTGATCAGTTCAAGAGGTGGTCTCAAATCTCCATAACTATCAAAGTATATAACTTCGTTTCGAGTTTTTTTATAAGCTGTCCAATGTGTTCCAGGACCTTCCTTATTGTCTAAATTTAATATACCACACTCATTAAGGCGTACTTTATTTGGAAGTGAATTTTTCATAAAAACTCCTCTGAAGCGGGGAATTTTCAAACGCTTTACATATTTGTAAATGTCGATGTTGGTGAGAGCATGTTTTGGAATATTTATCGGGAGTTCTTTTGAAATTTTGATGGAGCTAAAAAAAGACCATATCCTCTTTTATATGGTTTCAAATATAATCCACTTCCTGACTTTCCTACAGCTATCGACTCCATTTTCTGATTGTGTCGTTGATTTTCTTTCAACTGTTCTTTAGCTGATTTAGCATCGTTAACAGCTTTTGCAATGGCTGCTGCGCCACCACCTAGAGATCCCAGAGCGCCTAAAGCGGCAAATATTGGTAGTAGAGGTAAAAATCCACCACTTTTCGGTATGGGTATTATACGTCTGTGACGAACAGGTCTCACTCTCTTTTTTCCTTTTGATGATTTTACTGCTCTCATGGCCACTTTTACAGCATCGTTCATATTCTTAAATTTCTTATTTTTTAAAGCAAGTCTGGCGGAATTTCTTAAATCATTAAAATTCAAGACTTTTCCACGTTTGCTAGTTTGTCTTTTGACTCGACAACCCATACCGAGTTTTATTTTAGCTTTCATCGCAGCCGCAACACCTAAAGCAGCAGCTTTTTCGCCCAAAGAAGCGTCCGAAGAACGTAGTCTAAGTTTCGCTTTATCTAACAGAACTTTATCGGCCTTATGTCGATTTTCCAAATCTTTATGTTCACCATAAGCTATATCGTGAAATTTGCAAGCTTCATCTAATTGATTCCGGCCTTTATCTCCTCTTGCTAATCGTTTTTCTAATTTAGTTCCTGGTCCACAAAAGTTATAACCGGGAATATGAAGTTCAAACGGTAATTTATTAATAACCGAATTTACGATCCCACGTCCACAATATCTCTTTCTGTAGGTCTCAATCCGACGACTGTTCCTTTTTCGCTTCGTAATCTTCATTTATACTCAAACTTTCGGATCAGCAAAACTACTAACGGAAACGTAGAAAAATTTAGTATTTATACCCCCCCACATGTCAGTTTCTTAATCAGATGTCGAAATGCGTTTGACACCTCAAAACCTCAAATTGCCGATAAATAATAACGATATCAAAATTAATAGTGGGAATAAAAGACATGGGGATCTTTTACCATCTACAGTAAGATGTATTATTGTCGGACCGTCTAACTGCGGAAAGACTAATGTTATGATAGGTTTAATCGAACATCCAAATGGTTTAAGATTTGAAAATGTCTATGTGTATTCTAAATCTCTTTTCCAACCAAAATATCAATATTTGGAAAATCTTCTAAAACCTATTAAAGGTATAAATTTTTATAGTTTCAGCAATTTCGACAATAACAACATACCACCACCGCACAAAGCTAAAACTAATTCTGTCTTTATTTTTGACGATGTGGCATGTGACAAGCAAAATTTAATGAAAGAATATTTTAGCATGGGACGACACAGAAATATAGATTGTTTTTATTTATGTCAAACCTACACATGTATTCCTAAGCATTTAATAAGAGACAATGCAAATTTTATCATTTTATTTAAGCAAGATAATTTAAACTTGCGCCATATCTATGATGATCATATCGGCACTGATATCTCATTTGATAAATTTAAAGAAATGTGTTCATTTTGCTGGCAAAACAGTTATGATTTTTTAGTAGTCGATAAAGAGAACGAAATTCGTAGTGGTCGGTTTAGAAAAGGATTTGATAATTTTATTGATCCATTTTCATAATTTCAGTCTATAGAAGTATGTTGAACATTCAACATGCCAGTTCCTGTAAAATATAAATGTCCAAAATGTGGAGGTGAAACAGATACTCCTAACTTACCATGTATATACTGCTACTATAAAGATCATATAAGAGATCATTGCAAAACAAAACATGTGCATCTGTACTATTGAATAAAGTATTTTTATAGAATGTTTGTGAAATTTTGCATAGGTATATAAGCCTATCATTCAAATAAATAGATTCAGTTTATTTGTATTTTCGGAAGCCTTAGGAGACATGGATTCAAAAATATCAGATGTGGTTGATTTAAAAAGGAAACTGATTAAGAAAAGAAAAGATTTACAAAGAAAATTAGAACTAATTAAAGCAACTCAACGAAATGAAGAGAAAAAGTATGAACCCCTCACTAAACATTTGGAAACATTAATTGAGAGACGGAGTGAAAATCCAATAAAAAGTAATCAAGATGTGAAAACAAAAAATGTGTCGAACATTGAGCACAGTACACCTACAAAGCGAAAGTTAGAAAATACAATTCTGTCTCCTGTTCGTGAGAAAAAAACTATTGTTACTACACCAAAGCAAGCAGAAATTTTCACGCCAAGACAAAAAAGAATTGCTACAAAAGTTGCTAACCTTGTGAAAAGAATCGATGCCATCAAAAATGAAAAAGAAGATCGAATGAGTCCGATTAGTTCAAAATATGATGTTTTATCACAGGAAGATTTCGAAGAATCAATAAATAAAACAGATGCACAGGACAATGTGTTCCAATACATTCCCGAGGAAGACAATGATAATTATAACTTCAATGAGGTTCTTGAAAAATCTGTTCAGTTAAGTAAAAATTATATTAAAAACATCGTTGATACAGACGTTTACAACGAATATTTAAATGATTTTGATGAATTACCCAGAAAATATATTGACGAAATGCATCACGATGCAGAAAGTAAATTTGATCACAGAACAGGCGTAAGACATGACACTTTCTCAGAGAAATTTTATATTGGTTCGAAGGAGGTACAATTTATAGGTCCAGATATAAAAATAGACAATGAAATCTTTAAAGGGACTCCTGGAATTTATGAACTTATTTTTAAAAAGAAGCCTGTTCATTTTACTACGGAAGACAAGGAAATTTACAAAAAAATTTTAGAAAAAACCAATGCATATCGAAGAAATTTCGATGAAAATGATCGAATATTGGGTACAAGTTCGATGAAATACAAAAATATTATAGGACCATTATTCTCAACTCTCACGAAGTATAAAAAACCGAAGAAAGGTGGTCAAGTACTATTTAAAGAAGTAAACACAAATAAAGTTGATTATGTGTATTGGGAAGATCCAAATGAATTAGTTGAAAGACTGAAGTTGTTAGTCGCTTCCCAGACAGCAGGCCATTCGGGTCATCAAAACGAAATCGTTTCTATAATAGAAGAACTACGCGAAGCTAAAATTATTGCTTAATATGACTCTGGATAAATTCGGGCGTCATTTGTTAAAACATGCTAAACTTTCAGGTTCTATCGACAATGATATGATTACTATTTCAAACTATATGTTCTATAATCTGATATTTCGCTTCGAATCCGATAAAACCGTGGAAAACACGTATGTATTAAATTCTAAAGAAACGCACTATACGTTTCCTTTAGAAATTGGAACCCTTACAAAATTGAATATTACCATTAATGAAATAAATGTTTATGTAAATAACAAATTTTTTAGTAAAGAAGAATTGAAAGGATTTGTACTACGTAACGGTGATCGAATATCGTTCAAATATGCTGTAAATAAAACAGAAAATGTACCAAATTTGTTCGCAGAAATGATAATAAAATGTCCTGTTAATTTTGAAGAATCGTTAGTTAGTGCCGAGAAAGCACATTATATACATAAGACTGATAAAAATGAAACGCAAGAAGGTGTATGAGCCAACTCCCATTAAAAGAGATATTGTTGCAGAATTGCACAAACCTGTAAGAATTAATTTTAAACGACGCAAGGTTATAATAAAAGGTATTAATGAAACATTACAAGCAGATCTAGTGGAAATGATACCGTATGCTAAGATAAACAGAGGATACAAATATATACTTGTTGTTATTGACTGTTTCTCAAAATACGTGTGGGCTGCCCCTGTAAAGTCAAAAGATGCTCAACAAATCGCCACTGCAATGGAAACAATTTTATCCAAAATCGTACGGTTACCCAAAAATTTACAAACAGATCAAGGAAAAGAATTCTACAACGTAAAGTTTCAAAATCTTATGAAAAAATACAAAATTAATCATTACAATGTCTACAGTTTAAAAAAAGCCTCAATCGTCGAAAGAGTAAATCGCACATTAAAAAATTTAATGTGGAAAGAATTTAGTTTGCAAGGAAATTATAAATGGTTAGATTTATTGGCAAATGTGGTACATCGATATAATAATTCTTATCATCGTACTATAAAAATGAAACCGTCACAAGTTAACAAAAGTAATGAAAACGCTATTCTAAAAGCTGCTTATACTCAGATTAAAATAGTTAGCAATAAATCAAAATTTAAAGTTGGTGATAACGTAAGAATAAGTAAGTATCGCGGAATATTCGATAAGGGATACACACCCAATTGGTCAAATGAGATTTTCATAATAAGAAAAATTAATCTCACTAATCCCACCACATATTTTTTGAAAGATGAAAAGGGTGAAAACATTTTAGGTGGTTTCTATGAAATGGAACTATTGAAAGTTAAGCATCCAGGTGTATATCTCGTTGAAAAAGTTTTAAAAAAGAAAGGTAATCAACTTTATGTTAAATGGTTAGGATTTAATAACACCCACAACAGTTGGATTGATAAAAAAAAAATTACATAGTCGCTTTTCTCTCAGTCAGTTGACATAATTGATACGATGAAGTTGGTTGTAGTCGACGTACAAGGTTTTTGTCTACCTGAATTCATTGTAAAAGAACTTGCGATTTACGATGGAATTAACACAATACACGAAACATTCAAATCTACAAAACAACTCAAAGAAATCGATGAAAGAACGAAGAAACAAGCTAGATATCTAGAACGTTATCATCACATGTTGAGATTTAATGACGGCTTCAAGGAGCAGATATCTGTAAAAGAAATTTTGTTCAAATACATCAAGGAATATGCAGTGGAGATCTTATATGTAAAAGGAAAATGTAAAGAAAATTACCTTAGGGAAACGCTAGGAAAAGACTGCCCCAAAATTGTGAACCTCGAAACAATTGAAGACTCTGTGAAATTATCTAAAGAAATCCCAGCATGTGATAAACATATTGCTAATAATAAAAAATGTTACTGTTCTTTAAACAATGCTAAATGTATTTACAATTGGTTGTATTCAAGGTTTCCTCAATAAATAATACTATATTAAACTGTGTTTTATTTAATCGCAACACAAAACGTCAAAATAACGAACGAAAAAAAAAAAAAAACTGTCAGGTGTGGGATTCGAACCCACGCTCCCTTTCGAGAATCAGAGCTTAAATCTGACGCCTTAGACCGCTCGGCCAACCTGACTATGGAAAAACGGGTCAGGTCGATCGAGTAAAAGGCATTGCCAAAACGTACAGGTCAGGCACGTGAAGTCCTAAGGCAAGTCAGCCAAGGCCAGCCCCGTGCAGCGACCCGACCTAAAAAAAAAAAAAAGAGGGGATAGATCTCGAGATGACCAAGGGCAATAAACGTAATTCCTACAGACGAATCCATCGACTTTTATACAAGTATAAAACGGAAGTGGGGATGCGAGATTGCGTCCGAGATCCCTCCCCGACCTAAACGAAAAGAGGGGATAGATCTCGAGATGAACGAGGGCAATAAACGACCAAGGTCGAGCAACGACTAGGTCAATGATCGCCCGATGAAAAGTAATGGGGGAGCTGGACCAGCTGGCAAGGTCAGCCACGTGCACCGACAAGCTCGACAACAAATGAAAGGTCAATGACCGCTCGATGAAAAGTAATGGGGGAGCTGGACCAGTTTGACCTCATTTGACCTGGTCTAGAACCCCCACTATATAACTACTAATTTGAACTATATTTCAACGTTTTTTGATGGTTCTGAGCCACCAAACACACTTAAAGCATGCAGAATCGACTCAGAATAGGAAAAGGAGACGTTTAGGTCAATTTTATGCATTCTGGCGTTCGTAGATACAAGAAAACTGTTAAAATTCTTCAGAAACGTCACTTTTGAAGTGTTTTCTTGTACTTTTAAGCCAATCAGATACCCTACGGGCTCGGAAAGTGCAACGAAACCATCAAATTTTAGCTAGAAACTGTATTTTTGTCGATTTTTATTGAATTTGAACTATATTTCAACGTTTTTTGATGGTTCTGAGCCACCAAACACACTTAAAGCATGCAGAATCGACTCAGAATAGGAAAAGGAGACGTTTAGGTCAATTTTATTCATTCTGGCGTTCGTAGATACAAGAAAACTGTTAAAATTCTTCAGAAACGTCACTTTTGAAGTGTTTTCTTGTACTTTTAAGCCAATCAGATACCCACGGGCTCGGAAAGTGCAACGAAACCATCAAATTTTAGCTAGAAACTGTATTTTTGTCGATTTTTATTGAATTTGAACTATATTTCAACGTTTTTTGATGGTTCTGAGCCACCAAACACACTTAAAGCATGCAGAATCGACTCAGAATAGGAAAAGGAGACGTTTAGGTCAATTTTATGCATTCTGGCGTTCGTAGATACAAGAAAACTGTTAAAATTCTTCAGAAACGTCACTTTTGAAGTGTTTTCTTGTACTTTTAAGCCAATCAGATTCCCGACGGGCTCGGAAAGTGCAACGAAACCATCAAATTTTAGCTAGAAACTGTATTTTTGTCGAGTTTTATTGAATTTGAACTATATTTCAACGTTTTTTGATGGTTCTGAGCCACCAAACACACTTAAAGCATGCAGAATCGACTCAGAATAGGAAAAGGAGACGTTTAGGTCAATTTTATGCATTCTGGCGTTCGTAGATACAAGAAAACTGTTAAAATTCTTCAGAAACGTCACTTTTGAAGTGTTTTCTTGTACTTTTAAACCAATCAGATACCCTACGGGCTCGGAAAGTGCAACGAAACCATCAAATTTTAGCTAGAAACTGTATTTTTGTCGATTTTTATTGAATTTGAACTAGGGTAAATACACCAGTTATTGGCACCCTTAAGACAAATTTTACTTTTGTAAACTCATTCTTTAGCGGCAATCAGCGGAAATTATACCGACTTAACGTTATTGGATTCCTAGCAGACTTTCCTATCGAGTTTATAATTTTAATTTAGTCTTTCCTATTGATTTAATATAATAAAATAATATTATTTTTGTTTGTAACACAATTTCAGTCATTGGCATATTTGTTTTTAATATTGGCACTTTTGTATCAGTTATAGGCAGGGTTAAAAAAGGTAGTTGCGTATTAGTAGACATTCTAAATCAGGAATATTTAATTTGTAAAAACTACATTTAGGTATTTTGTTTTAAATTACTTTTCAGAATTTTTTTGACATACAAGTTTTACATATAAAAACATTGCTGCTTAATAAATAAGCTTGTTTGGTAAAAATGCATTTGTAATGGAAGTTTCTAATGCATTTTGCGCATTTTAAACCAGTTAACTGCATCGTAATGGGATTTGCACAACTAAAACAAAGCGAATTCAATTTGGCATTTTCATTTTCTTCAAGGCAGGTACTTGTCTGGATCTAGAAATTATATAATCACATGGTTGTTTAAATTTCCACATTATTTGTTACCTCAGAACCGTCAACTGCATTATTAATGTATATGTCGGATTTCTTAACAGCATTGTCAGTTTTTTCATCAGAATTATTGTTAACATCTCCGTCTTGAAATACTTTCCTAACATGTCTTGGTTTGACGTTTTTTTTTGGTGTAACCTTTCTCTTCTTCGCTGGTTGTTCTTTTTCCTTTTTATTAACAAGTCGTTTTCTTTTTCTCTCTTCTTTTTCTGCTTCTTTTTGTTCCTTTTCACGTATTTTCTTTTCTTGAATCTCTTTCCAACCAGTCGATGTCACGACATACGGAAGTTTTTCTTTTTCGGAAAGTTGCCGGCCTTTTCTTTGGGGCGTAGCTGGCCAATGAATAATTTGAAGTATGTTTATTTTTTGTTCTTTCTTGTTTGGGGAATAATGCACATTTTGAATTTCCTCTGACTGCTCTACTGAATCATCATTTTGTGAACCATTATTAATTATTTCAGTTAACTGTTCTACTACATCATTTTCAGTAATTCCAGGCTCCTCTACTTTATTGTTAATCTCCATTTGGAATGAATCGTGTAAAATTATTTGTTTTTCATTTTGATCAAATCCTGGGTTTTGTGGTGTATCGTTAATACTGATTGTAGGCAAAGAGTTAGTCGACATATTTTGCAGATCATCAGCAAAAACAATGGGTATATCTTCAATATTATAAATTCCTTCTACGTTATTGTCTGCCACCTTTTCATTATTATTACAAATTGAAAGGTCTCGCTGAACATTATGGGGCAAAAACTCTTTATAAATTTTATAGAGGCAAAGTAGATTTTCATCTTTTGGTTCGTTTATTAAATTTTGAATTTCATCAATTTTACCTGGACCCAAAATTTCACAAAATGCATTATATGATAGATGTGTGTCACATGCAAAGCTAGGCTGTTGATTTTTTTTTGTCCAGTGTTTTTTCCAAGACATTTGGAATAATCTATTGCATCTTTGTTCCAAGGAAAAAGTCCGCATGCCCGAAATCCATTAATAACACAGGCCTGCGATGGTTTTCCCCCAACAAAATCAAGTAGTAATTTGGGTAGGTCTTAGATACTCATGTATAAAAAAAAAATGCAAAAATTTCTATCACGTACAGTTTCTGCAAAAAATATTTTTTTCAATTTTGTTCTTAGTACCATAAAAATTAACTTCTAGATTTTGTGGTAATAATATGTATGGATAATGGTGTTGATATTTCATTTGCTGTTTAGCTTAGTAAGAGTTATTTGTGTCGACTATGCGCTTACTACCCTGAATTTAAACAAAAATTACTAATGTCTTCTCGGAAATAGGTTAATTCTTCAGATAAATTCTGTTACATTTGTAGAAGTTATTTAATCAAAAAACAACAACAAATAAATTCTGAATTTATCGAACAACTATGCGAAAGTTATTTTAAAGTTAATATAAAAAACCAAAACAAAAATTGGGTGCCTCATAAAATGTGTTCATGCATCTCGCAAATGGTCAAAAGGAAAAAAAAAATCTTTAAGTTTGCTGACACCAATGATTTGGATGGAGCCACAAAATCATACAGACGATTGTTACTTTTGCTGTTCAAATATAAAAAGATATAATGCGAAAAATGTAACAGCAATAACATATCCTATCGTGAATACAAGAGAAAACGCTTAAATCAGAGCTTTGAAGAAAGAAAAAAAGAAGCTTCTTGGTTTATTTGTTTTTTTAAGTCTTGTTTATAACTAATTTAGTTCATTTAATAAATAAATATTCAATTTTATATTCTTTATATTTTATTTTTTCATACAAATTGTTTGAAAAACTATGAATATTTAGGCCTGCATAAAAATAAATCTCGATGTGCTACAAAAAAACTAGAGTTATATTTTAATTCGGCATACATAAATACCTAAAAAAAAAACAATATTATTTAAAAGGGAAATTAAAAGTTATATTTCGCAGGCCTGTGTAATGTTTTCAGGCTTTATGTCCTTGACAATGGTATCTAATATGGGAGCGAAATTCTCTTTGGTAATTTGTTCTAACGGATGGTCTCTTCTCCATTTCTGTAAAGCATTCTTCCAACCACTTTTAATAGGCCGAAATGCTGACACATCTGCTGGTTGTAAAATACGTGTGGCGTTGGGGTAAAGTGCAATCAATATTATATTCAAAGACGTGCATAAGCAACTCAGTTGGTACGTTAGGTGAGTTTTGTGACCATCGACAAACAGAATAACTGGGAAGGTCACGTTTGTTTTGATTAAGAATGGATATAGGATATTGGAAATATATTCGAAAAATAATTCTGCTTTCATCCAACCATTGTCAGATAATCCTATGCCATATTCGTTTGGTACGGTTTTCTGAATTTTAGAGCTCATCCTCTTTAAAGGATATATTATCATAGGAGGAGTAGTGACACCGGAGGCAGAAAAGGTGAACATGACAGTCAAACTTGATTTTGCCTGACCGCTGTCTATTTGATATACATTTTTGCAGCCCTTTGGGGCTAATACAGTTTTCTGTTTTGGACACAACTGAAATCCTGTTTCATCTCCGTTCAGAATGCGAGTTGGATCTTGCAAAATTTCAAAAAAATCTTTCGAATTTAAATACGATTCAATGGTATCAAACCATTTTCTAATGTTTTCCTCAGAGACATTTCCACTCGCACTAGAAACGGATTCAGGTGTTCGATTCACTATTTCGGGATGTCTTTGTAAGAATTTTTTGTACCATGTTCTACCTGGTAAATTATCTTTAAAAGGGTTTTTGCGACCACTTTTATCAAAAAATTCTTTTACAGTAAGAAAAATATCGTCTTTGTTGCGTGGAAAACCCTTTTGAACACATTCACCGATCCACAGGACTAATATATTTTCTTCGTCGGACGTTAAATACGGTGTTGGTCCCTTAGACGTTTTTGTAAAATTGGTACTTAGCCGGAATTGGAGAGTGCTTCTCGGCACCCCAAATAATCTAGAAGCCTTCAACTTTGGCATTCCTTCCTGTATAGCATTTAACGCCTTGTCAACGTCTTCTTCGCGATAACAAGTCGATGATTTAAGTTTATTTTTTTTTGGTTTAGCCATTTTTGTTATATTCTGTAATAAATGACACAAATATTTGGATGATTATTTCTTTGATCAACACCCCGCTATCTTATAAGAAATAACTGCCAACCACTAGTCCACAGTAAAATCCAATGTTTCATTTATTGACACCCGATGCCAAGTACTGATTCAAACAGTTTTTTAGGTCTAGTCATTGGCATCTCTATTTTTATGAGAAAACGCTTGTCCTAACCTAATTTTAACATGCCCATCAACAAAATAAATCTATCTACTAAGAGATTGAAGTAATAAATACTTAAAATAGCTACGCTAGACTGCATTATCCCTTAATTTCAAGCAACGGAAAGTTAGTTCAATGATCAAACTTACCCAAATTCCTTAACACGAAGAAGTTAACAACCACAATATTTGGCGGGAAGTGAATTGACATAAAATACAAGCATGCCAACAGTTGAAGAATTAAATATACTAACTATTACAAATACTCAAAATACGCAATCTCAGATATTGCACCACAAATAAAGAAAAACTTACTGAAGTGCCAACAACAGGTTCCATGCCAACAATGGGTGCGTTTACCCTATATTTCAACGTTTTTTGATGGTTCTGAGCCACCAAACACACTTAAAGCATGCAGAATCGACTCAGAATAGGAAAAGGAGACGTTTAGGTCAATTTTATGCATTCTGGCGTTCGTAGATACAAGAAAACTGTTAAAATTCTTCAGAAACGTCACTTTTGAAGTGTTTTCTTGTCCTTTTAAGACAATCAGACACCCTACGGGCTCGGAAAGTGCAACGAAACCATCAAATTTTAGCTAGAAACTGTATTTTTGTCGATTTTTATTGAATTTGAACTATATTTCAACGTTTTTTGATGGTTCTGAGCCACCAAACACACTTAAAGCATGCAGAATCGACTCAGAATAGGAAAAGGAGACGTTTAGGTCAATTTTATGCATTCTGGCGTTCGTAGATACAAGAAAACTGTTAAAATTCTTCAGAAACGTCACTTTTGAAGTGTTTTCTTGTACTTTTAAGCCAATCAGATACCCTACGGGCTCGGAAAGTGCAACGAAACCATCAAATTTTAGCTAGAAACTGTATTTTTGTCGATTTTTATTGAATTTGAACTATATTTCAACGTTTTTTGATGGTTCTGAGCCACCAAACACACTTAAAGCATGCAGAATCGACTCAGAATAGGAAAAGGAGACGTTTAGGTCAATTTTATGCATTCTGGCGTTCGTAGATACAAGAAAACTGTTAAAATTCTTCAGAAACGTCACTTTTGAAGTGTTTTCTTGTACTTTTAAGCCAATCAGATACCCTACGGGCTCGGAAAGTGCAACGAAACCATCAAATTTTAGCTAGAAACTGTATTTTTGTCGATTTTTATTGAATTTGACCTATATTTCAACGTTTTTTGATGGTTCTGAGCCACCAAACACACTTAAAGCATGCAGAATCGACTCAGAATAGGAAAAGGAGACGTTTAGGTCAATTTTATGCATTCTAGCGTTCGTAGAT
>NW_026973327.1:0-74493 GCF_036711695.1 Zophobas morio | reverse complement strand
AAGGCCTCTAACCCTAACCCTAACCCTAACCCTAACCCTAACCCCTAACCCTAACCCTAACCCTAACCCTAACCTAACCCTAACCCTAACCCTAACCTAACCCTAACCAACCTCCAAACCCTAACCAACCTAACCCTAACCCTAACCCTAACCCTAACCCTAACCCTAACCCTAACCCTAACCCTAACCCTAACCCTAAACCTTAACCCTAACCCTAACCTAACCCTAACCCTAACCCTAACCCTAACCTAACCCTAACCCTAAACCTAACCTAACCCATAACCCTAACCTAACCCCTTAACCTTAACCCTAACCCTAACCCTAACCCTAACCCTAACCCTAACCCTAACCCTAACCCTAACCCTAACCCTAACCCTAACCCTAACCCTAACCCTAACCCTAACCCTAACCCTAACCCTAACCCTAACCCTAACCCTAACCTAAACCCTAACCCTAACCTAACCCTAACCCTAAACCCTAACCCTAACCTAACCCTAACCCTAACCCTAACCCTAAACCCTAACCCTAAAACCCTAACCTAACCCTAACCCTAAACCCTAACCCTAAACCCTAACCTAACCCTAAACCCTAAACCTAACCCTTAACCCTAACCCTAACCCTAACCTAACCCTAACCCTAACCTAACCCTAACCCAAAACCCTAACCCTAACCTAACCCTAACCCTAACCTAACCCTAACCCTAACCCTAACCCTAACCTAACCCTAACCCTTAACCCTAACCCTAACCCTAACCCTAACCCTAACCCTAACCCTTAACCCTTAACCTAACCTAACCCTTAACCTAACCCTAACCTAACCCTTAACCCTAACCTAACCCTAAACCTTAACCCTAACTTAACCCTAACCCTAAACCCCTAACCCTAACCCTAACCCTAACCCTAACCCTAACCTAACCCTAACCCTAACCTAAACCCTAACCCTAACCCTAACCCTAACCTTAACCCTAACCTAACCCTAACCTAACCCTAACCCTAACCTTAACCCCTAACCTAACCCTAACCTAACCCCTTAACCTAACCCTAACCCTAACCCTTATACTCCTAGCGAGTATCACACAATAGATGAAAAATTGGAAGCATGTCGGGGTCGTGTTTTGTTTTGTCAGTATATTCCCAACGAACCGTCAAAATATGATCTAAAAGTTTTTGCTCTCGTTAAAGCAAAATTTTATTATTGCGTAAACATGGAGCTTTACGTGTGGATGCGACCGGATGGACCATATATAGAAAGCACTTCTCCTAATGATGTTAAAATGACTTCTTTATTCTGTCAAGAACCCGAAAGGGATATCACGTTTGACAACCGGTTTACTAGTTATCCACTGTTGATAGTATTATTGAATAATTACCATCTCACTTCTGTAGGCACGGTATAAAATAATAAAAAACATACCCCTTAAAATTTATTGTTAGTAGACGGTAGAGCAAGTGTATAATAGTTTCTTTTGCATTTAAACCTAGAATTGCGTTTATTTCATACAATTTAAAAAAAAAAATTGTAATTTTGTTTTTTTCATCACACCACACCGGCAAGTATTCCCCGTAAATTTTAGATAAGAAACTTTCAGAAATAAAAGATTTCTATAACATGATAAAGTAGATATACTTGATAATAATGTCGCAATAAATACCCGACGGTGGAAAATGACACTTTTTTACGCTCTAAACATAGCAGTTGTCAATGCACAGATAATATACTAAACAAGTACTAAAGATAATGTATGAAAAGGCATTCTTTTTTGAAACAGTTAGGTATATCGTTATTAGAAGGAACCCTCGAATCCGTCGCGATTCACGCCAGCGTGCACAAGAAAACCTGAAAAATCTCAGGCTAAGGGACAGAAAACAATTTCCATGTGTTTAAATGACCTTGTGCAAAAGAGAGAAAAACCTTTTATAATTGTAGATGCCATATGCTACTATGTCTAGACCCTGTAAATTTGTACTGTGAAAATTGTGCTGACTTTGAATAATAAGAGGTACTTTTAATCATATTTTAATGCTGTTTTTATAATTTTTTAAGTTAACCTTTCTGTATTATAACATATAGTTTGATTTCATACCGCACTACAAAGAATCTGTATGATTCTTATAAATAAATAGATGCTCTTCCCACTGACGAAATCTGTTATTTTAAAAAATGTTTTTGAAAATTTATTTAAAGTGTTTTAGATTGAAAGTAAAAGTCCTAATTTCCTGGCAAAGGAGAAAACTTATTCCAAAATATAGAGATTATATGCAAAAATCAATTATCCACAGATTATTGTGGGGGTATCTTATCCCACAACAATAATGATGTCACTATTTCTCAAAGCACTAACGAAGGGTTTAAATTATTTAGGCTTGAAATTAAAGATTTAGTATATTTAATTTATGGAAACTTATGTATAAATATTTTCGAGTTATTTCTTTTTTAATTGTTCATTTTACTGTTCTTAATTCCCTGAAACTGCTCTATAATATAGTATATTTTACAGTATAGACTATAAGATATTATAATATAGAGTTATAAAAGGATTAAAACAAAAATAATTTCTTTGATAAATTTTATTTACAAAAGGGAAGCACAACAAAAGAACGTCGTGGGCTATTTACTCCCTATGTATAGAATATAATGCCCTCGAGGGTTATGCCCTCGTGACACAGTACCAAGAATAAGTTTTCGAGGGTTTGTTCTTCTCTTTACCTTGAATTTACTCTGAAGCAGCAAAAACGAGCAGTTTACTTTTATTTAATTTTTAAGTTTAATATAAATTGTATAATAAATGTCTTCTTCTCAGTTGCAAGAACAATTGGAAAAGAAACTAATAAATTTTAGGCAACTTCAAACTGGTGACTGGTTTTTGTTACGCTATTTCTAAAAATTATTATACCTATTAGATGCTGTTTTTGCACATTTTTATTCCTTAATTTGTTTTTTTCCTAGGTTGTGTTATAATAGACATGAAAGCATATTACAAAAGATTTTTGTTTATTTTTCTAAACTTATCAAATATTTTGCAGAGTTATTTTTACTCTTTTGCATTTATATTTTTTTTTTACGAATTTTCCCTAGCCCAGCTTACTACAAAAAAAAATTTTTTTATTAGTTATTTTTACTAGTTGTGTTTCTTATAATCCTATATAGAACATTTATAGTAGTAATTACTACTATTATTTGTGATACCTATAGATTATCAAAAATGTTTGTCTACCCGAACTCAACTGGAAGCACAACTAACAGAAAATCAACTTGTTCAAGAGGCAACTTTTATGATAACACTATTAATAGCTACAAAGTAATATAAAAATTTTATAAGGAATTAAGTTTTCTTCAAGATGATGATGTTATATACAAACTTATTGGGCCTGCACTCGTCCAACAAGAACTCAAAGAAGCACAAGAAACTGTGAATAATAGACTGAAATTTATTACTAGAGAAGCGTAAAAAAGTTTTATAAACAATTTAAAACCAATATAGTTTTTTCAATATTTTTAGTTTTATGAGACTATCCTTTTGACTTATAGCACATTACAACAAATTTAAAAAAACTTTATATATATATTATATATGTTATTATTTTTAACAATGTAAGTAAATACATAACTATGATTTAAAGGTTAATGTTATTTAATAAACCGTGGAAACACATTTTTATTAATTTTTTTTTATTAGAATTTAAATCTTAAAGTTAGGTATTCTATTTTTTATAATACTGTAAAAAAAACTTGATATATTATTTTTATTAAAAAAAATAGTTGGTACTTTTACTTAACTATAACTAAGAGGAAAAATTCTTTTTTTATGAATTTTTTTTTAATTTAATAGAGAACGTTACGAAAAGCGGATAACTGAGTTGCAAAAGAAACAAGAAGAAGAACGTAATATGGTTGCAAGGAATTATATATATTTAGAAAGTGTATATATAATTCTGCTGGCTAGAAAGTTTAAGTTAAAGTTACGAATTATATAATTAAGTATAATAATTTTTAAACTAACTTAATTAGTATTTGGAAACTTTTTTTTACATTTTTAGGCTTTTGTAGTTATTGATAATATTAAATATTCACTTATTATATAAATTTATAAATTATTAATTTTTTTTGTCCTTTCTTATCAAGGTTTTGGTTGTGAACTTTTAATTGATATTACTTGTAATATATATTTGTTGTACAGATCAACGCTCTCCAGGAAAAGCTTCAAGTCAACTGAATTTTTCAATAGAATTATGAATGCCATATTATTTTTAAAATTTTAATAAAAAGTTGTATTTTCTTTATTTACTATAATGCCCTAAAGGGTAATCCTTTTTTAAATGGGCAGCTTTGTCTCTTTTTGGACACGACAAAGGGTTTAGAGAAAGTAAAGATAATATTTTTATGGCGCGGAAGAGTATTTATACATTTAAGCCAAAAGTAGCGCTGCATACCTTTTGCCATTTTTACCCCAACACTTATTAAATTTTTGGCGAACGTGCGTTTTTATGTGCATATATTGCCTATTATTACCAGTTTTAGCTGTCTTTTAAAAGATTTTTCTGTACTCAAGAAAATTCAAATTTTTTGGTATATAAACAGTTTAGAGTTAAACTTTGTGCGAGCGCACCTGGAGCAAAAGAACTATCAAGTGCAAGTCACTTACGATTGCGAGACAGTTAACCGTAAAAAATTAGTCTTGTATATATTAAAAAAGTTAGGGAAAGACCGTATTTGTAATTTACTCAGAAACAAATGTGCTACTAACGTAGATGATCGCTGGTATTTTGAAAAAAATCTTAACTCTGCTTTAGTATGTTTAAAACGTCAAATTTCTAGCAAAAATCTTTAGGAATACAAAAATTGATGCTTAAGTAAATAGATTTTCATGCTAATCTTCCATTTTTTTGTTTTTGCTGGTAACTGCACAATAGATTCTCAAAGGGTTTGTACACTAAGCTCCTTGGGCAGTTGCGCATTGCGTTGATGCGCCGAAGTTTCTTAATAACTGTAGAGAGCAGTATCCTCAGAAGAAGATTAGCATATCTTTTAACGATCATGTTGATCTATTATTTTAAACTGTCTGATAATAATTTAATATGTTTGCTATTGAAAAGAGAGATTTTACTTTATAGGATCGTTTCAATATTCAGCTGTTCGATTAATCACAGCAAAACAATTCGTGATAACTTTATAAAATTACCGACGTAGATATATAAAAACTCGTAACCGACTGCTTTTAGATAATCTGACTAGGCGATTTTATAATGCGAGAAACTTTTTTCAACGACACAATTGTTAAAGTTTAGCATTACGCACAAGAAACTTAATATTAACTTTAGAGGGAGCACTTTTCTGGTTAAGGCAGGCGTAAAGAGAAAATAAGTCCACTTAATTTTTTGTCAAGTATTACTTTTAGATAATTAACACCCGAGCATCTTAAACTGTCGTCTCTTTAAGTTTGAAAAGTTGATTAACGCCTTCTTTTGTTAAAAGTGTTAAAGTTATAAAGGACTTTCACAAGAGGTTATATAAGACATGTATATCTTGACAAGATGGAGTTATATTAGAAGATTGGCAACATTACTAAAAATATTTCTATTCTGGCGTCGCTAGACGTAGTAAAGTCTGGCAATATTTACAGAAAAAACAGCGAGAAATTCATAGCACTTTGAGGTGCTTCCCCAAAAGCGGAGTAGATATCGGATAAAGCGACGGTGAATAACATAAAAAATTTCTTTTTTTTACTTTGATAGGAGTAGTGGTCCCCTTACAAAATTTCTAACTTAAGGGCTAAAAAACCTAATTTCAAGAGAGTTTTAAATATAAATTTAGTTTGTAGTAGAGCTCTTAAAAAAGATAAGTATTGGTTATTGCATAAGTTAAAGATCTCCATTGTGAAAATGTTTAAATTGTTACCTTTTATTATCGTAAAAGTCTCTTTAATTATAGATGAAACGAAAGTTTTATTAGATTATTCACCAATGACCACTCCCTTTCGCACTAACACTTAAAAAATAACAAGTAAAAAAAAATACATAACATACAATAGTTTTTATTGCTATGCCTGAGCAACAATGTATCTAGTAAATTTTGATATTAAACAGCAAAAATGGGGCTTGAAGTACGCAGTGGTGCTTTTTTTTTCATGCACAACTAAGCGTCATCACCCTTCTCAATACCTAGGCCAGTATCCCCTCTTTCGTATTGACAGTGCTTACTCATACCTTTGCTTTGGGGTTGACTGTTAATAATATTGATGGGTATCTTAATTGTATCTAGTAATAAGAAGCTCCTTAAATATGTGTATTTCTGCATAATATGACATATATTCGATGGAATGGCAGTTTTCATCTCCCGTAAAGTTAATCCATACACCAAAATCATCCAGATTCCGTTCGTTACCTTATACAATCCCGCTGTATAAAGTTACTACTTTCACCATATATGGTCATCATGTGACTGTGATACTGTCAGTAATTTTACATATGTATTTTGTGTAATATGACTCAGCACCTGTCAGTAAAAAATAAAGACCTAGACTTCAGAAATGTCCGTTCGTTTTTTGCAATAATATCACTTCGGGAAGATGGGTATTTAAAAATATATTCTCTGAACGTGTGCTCACATGATATGGATAGGCCTTTTTAACCATCTTACATTATTTACGTGAACAAAAAAATTCTTTATAACCTCTTCACCATCTGCTTCTCTTGTACCTGATTTCATTGTTAGTTATATCGAACAACGAGATTTCCCCTTCGCCGACTAATTCATCATCAGAATAACGCGCCAAACTCGTTTTATAAAGCCTGCACCTGTTACAGGTCCTATTTGAAAGGCTTCCTGGGAAAAGGGTGTAGCTATTTCATTAATTGCTATTATATAAAGTAATAATAATCAAGTATTACCTTTAAAACACTTTCATTTTAAAAAAATTTATCAATTTTAGTGTACTGGGGTATCCATAAGTACTATTATTATTATTGGCAATATTATCATAACTGTTAATAATAATTTTATTACTTCCCGTCTTTGTTCACATGTAACACAATTGAAAGAAAAGAGGTATTGAATGGATCCGTCATCGCATCAGTTCAGTCATGTGTGGGCCCATCAGGGACGGCGTCAAATAGTAGTTACCAAGAAACAAACACTGGGGCGTCTCATACTCTGCAAAACGGGTTATTTGCCTCCACGTCGTCATCAGGTGTCGAGACCTAGCAGAAGCATAGATTTGAAAAGATTCTAACTACAGTCAAAATAGGCTTGCGATTTTTAAACTTTTGAGATCAATACTTATAGTGAATAGTCTTGTAATAATTGATATAGTAATTCTATTTATTATTATTATTAAACTTTTTTGGGAAGGAGAAGCTAACCATTTATGTATATACATTTAGTAATTGTCAAGACTGAAGCGGACTTCGATTTATATTAAGGGTCTCACCATTATTAGTTTTTTCTTTAACCGTTTTTTCGTCTAGTAAATCTGAATTTTTTTTTAAACTTGTATTAACGATTCAGCGACGAGGACTTTCAATAATTTATTAAAGCTACAGCTTTGTTAAATCCGTCCTTTAATACTTTGAACTTTGCCTTTTTTGACTAGAAGTGGTTTCTTTTAGCAATTTTTCAATTCGCAATTATACAAGAGTTAACAAATTTATATTAGAGGTGGTTCACAACACTGTAGAAAGAATGAGATTAACAAAGGGAAATGGAAAAGGAATGGGACTGCAATAGCGCGAAGGTAAGTCTATAAAAAAGGTACTAAAGAAGGAGGGAGAATGGTAGACAACAAGAAACGCGAAAATTTTAATAAGCAAAAAAAAAAACGCAGTAGTTGTGTTCATTCCATAGAAAAATCAAAGCAGTGTATTATAAAGAAATTGTTTCTTGTAAGTTTTAGACTTGCAGTCAATATTTTAAAATATCGTTCGAGAAAGAGGCAGCCAGACCCACTACATCTCCTATTTCAGTTATGGACTTTCCTTCTTAATATTTTACTAAAACAATAGAAAAACTTTTAAAAGTGGTGAAAGGGGGATAACAAAGGGAATTGTTTAATTTATATATTTGTTAATAAATCTAAAACGATGTTTTTTATTGTTTTTTTTTAAATTTTATAAAAAGGATATTCCTTCTTCGGTTAAGATTCTGAAAAAGGTTTTACAACTAAAAATTCCTAGTGACTATTTCATAATATTGGAGACAGTCTTGCTAATAAATCTTGTACAATGAATTAAAAAATTTAAATGAAGCAGAATTCCGAAGAAAAGACTATCACTGCACGAAATGCATTATTTCTTTTTTATCAAATCTTAAAATTTAATATTTTCATTATTTTTTTTAAACAAAATTTCTCCAAACGACTACTTCTTACCAATTAAAAGAGATTTAGTTAGACTCCAACGACTTAGCAGCATTTTTTTAATTTCTTAAGCTGCTCGGCTTACTAACGACCAAGTAGGTTTACTTGAATTTCTTAAAACAATTCTCTTTTGTATGTATTATTTAACTCCGGGTCATTAAAGTCTTTTTATGTACGCTTTAAAGGAGAAAAAAAATGTTAAGGCGAAAAAATAATAAATGTGTCTATTTAAAATTCTTTTTATTAAAAATATAGTATTTACATAATTAAAAATAAAAAATATTTACGATTATATAAGAGCTTTTACTTTATAATAAAGTCATAAGAAATACTATAAAAATTTAGAGAAGAAAAGTATATGACGAAAATTTATTAAATGTGGCTATTTAAAATTCTTTTTTATTAAGAATATGGTATTTACATAATTAAAAATATTTACAATTATATAAAAGCTTTTATATTATAAAAGTTATAAAAAATACTAAAAAAATTTATATGGAAGAAGTTCTTAAATTTGCCTTTAAGCAATTAACTTTAATATTTTGTATAGTACTAACAATATAAGCAAATCAGGTCTTCTTCTCTTTGGACGTCTTCCACTATATATAAAAATGTTAATCAGAAGTTAAAATAAATAAAAAATTGTATAAAATAAATTAAAGTACATTTTGGACTGCTTTAGAAAATGCTTCTTTATGCGAAAGTGAAGGATTTTCCGCTTTAACACGTTGAATTTCTGCTTTCATAAAAAGATTATAAGCAGAAGGCTGGCGACCCGTTTTAGGCTTAGCGGCTTTCTCCTTCTTAGCTTTTGGCATCTTCAATATTAGCTATTCCAAATAAAAAAAAGTAAAACTTACAAAAGGGAAGACCCTAAATAATCCGTAATGATATATTTTTATAGTAGTTATGACAGTTATCTTTTATTTTATAGTAATAAAAAATGTGTATGTGACGCAATAACTTTAATAACTCGACGAAGTCGGGAGCTAGTATTATAGAATCTACGTCAGTAATCCTCTTACCAAACAAGCGGAATACAAACGGCTGCCAAAGGGTAAAAACACCAAACGTGGGGAGAGCTTAACGAGGAGGGAACGAGCTAGCAAAGCAGAAATTTTTCTTAATAATGAAAGGAAATTTTTTCCTAGCAAAATTTTTTCTTTTAATGGCGCCAAATTGCATATTATAATTTTAATACTCCCATTTGACCTGCTAAATCGCAGTACTAGCGTTAACCTTCATTTTGCTGTAAACTATCCTGCCTTTTTAGTCTTTTCAGATGGCAATACGTGTGAGATGGACCAGGAAATTGCCAAAAAGTTCAAAATAATTATTCTTTTTAATTTATTGGAGATCCTTAATACGGACTCACGTCATATAAAGAGATTTATAAAGATTTTTATTAAATAAAAATTTAATAGATTCAAGTCTGACTTGGTGTCGACTAAATAACTAGTTTTAGTTTAAAATTAGTAATAAACTATTCAGAAACGAGTTTTTATATATATTAAATTAATAGGAAGATTTGAAAAGGGATTATTCCTTAATATTTGCAATTCCTTGGGTATTTTTAGATGCGAGATCGCTTAAAATTGTCGTAACTGCAAAGGTCGCCTCATTTTTCAATATTTGACTTCATCATTATCCCTTCTATGGGCATTGAACTTAGATTATTAACTTCTTAGAAATTAAAAAAGTGACAAAGTGCATTATTGTTTTTTTGCAATGCGACCAAAACAATATAATTTTAATTTTTAATAGCTCTGCTATTTATTTATTAAGTCATTAATGAATGAGGAAGTTCTACTTTAATAATAGTTCGTGCAGTTCTACACTATTATTAAGAAATCAAACTTTATAGATATTACAAACAGAATAAGCTAAAAACCTCTTAGTTACTTCTGGCCATCTATTTTTCACTATCACCAATGTTATTTGGAAGTTAAAATTGCCGAAATTTAAAAATTGAAGTGCTTCCACTATTTCGAGAGTCCCATTACATTAAGTTATTTGCTTTATGCTAATGTAAACTAAAATATAAAATAGCATCACATAAAAATACGCAGATGCTACCATTGAGGTCAATCAGTGTACGCCCTCCTCATTTAAATCACTCGCCTTTTACTTTTAGTCCACTTGTTAAAGGGGTGCATGCCAATACATGGGAAATTTTAAAAGATAAAAAATATTAAATAAGGCCATTTTACTACTTTAAGCAGTAAGCAAACATCACTTTATTATAATAGATAAAGCTGTGCATGCTAAGGTTGTGGCGATGTTATTGCCTCTAATGCACCTAAATTTTCACTTATCCTTTGTAATGTCTTAGTAAAAGACTTGCGCCCAATGGAAAGCACCTTATTTAATTGTATTTTTTATATTAAAGCGTATCCTGTGTTTATTAAAATTCACGTTTTTGGCTTTGACCTTCTTGTCTTCCAAATTTTGTTCTTGTTTTTTATATTATTATTTTTTTATATTATAAGTTGTATTAACTAGTTTATCTTTATGCTTCTATTTTTCTTCTACTTTTTTTTACAGTTTGTAACTTGGAGCGCTTAATTTTCATTATATTACCTTGACTACTTTAAGAGCTTAGCTATGTATACTGTTTCGCGTTTTGATTACACAATGCGTTAATTTGCTTGCCATTATACCACATTGTATGATCTTCAAGAGCTCTAAGACAATTATCCAGGGATCAATTATATTTAATAAAACTATATAATTAATAATTTAGCATTCTCGCATGCTATCAAAGATAATAAGAGAAAAATTAGTAGTTGCATATATGAGCACTTATGTTTACCCTTCTCATTAATTCTTACGGTAGCAATGGAATTAGAAAGTTTTAAGCAAATATTATAGTTCCAAATTAACGATGAAATATGCATTAATCTTAAAACGGTTAGTGAAAGTAGTAAGATTTGATATAATTTAAAAAGTTTACTGTGCTTACTAAAATAAGAAACCTGTACGTAGTAATGACAATAGAAACGATTATTTTTAGCACATAAATTTTCTTCACAAGCCCTAGAAGATCATAGCATTAAAAGAATATTAAAAACAGGTAGCGCTTCTAGTTTTATAATAAAAGCACAATACTTAAAAAATGAAGAACAATTAATTATTGCTGTATAAGTTACGAAACAGAAAGCCGTAACCTTTAATGATAACACCAAAGTGTGCCAATATTAAATAATAAAATAATACAAAATTAACATATATTGATTCAAATATCCTGAAGGATACCAAGGAAATATTAAAATTAATAATACAACAGTAAATTTTAAGAAAAACGTAAGACAAAGGAAAGTTTAGGAGCTCACATAAAAGGCTAAACAACTGCAATTTTAAATATAATTTGTATGTTCATTTATTATCACTAACTTGAAAATTGCGCTGATCTTTTTCTTCCTTATAACTTTTTCTCTCACATCAGATTTTACGTATTCAGGTAAAATTCTTGGACGTGAATGAAAGTATGTGAGCTTTTATTTTTTAGAGTCGTCCGTCGTAACCAGTTTTAATTAAAAAATACCTTTTGTAGATAATTTTAAAGAATAAATTGTAATTAACTTTTTTCTATAACCATGTTAATATACACACCGTTGCCATGTTTTTAACCTCACTGAGATACTTTCGTGGGGGGGAGCTATCTACTTATTACAAATATATTAAGTAAGGTTTAAAGCTAGTTATGAGTAAATTCGTATTAAAAGTGACTCCTTATTTATTATTCCATCTTACTTTGAAAATAACTGTAATTTTTCAAAACAATAATTGTAAACTCTCTTCAATCTTTATCTTTTTAATGACTTTATAAACATAGATATATTTTAACGTGCCACGCCGTTAATCAACTTTTTTATTTTTAAAAAATCTTAAACCTATACCTGTTGTAATAATTGTTAGCTTCAATAGTCTCCAATTTTCGACAGCATAATAGTTACTATATACTTCCTAGAGAAATCTATCTTAGCTTTTCCTCTTTATCGCAAAATAAAGACATGCGGTAGCAATATCCTGGTGGCTTATCCTATCATATTTAACCCATCGTGACAAAACAAGCTTTCCATAGAAAACTCATCTTTTAAATAAAAAAAAGATCTAATTCTTCAATTATTCCTTTCTTTAAAAGCGCCACCTTGTTTATTTAGCATTTAGTAATCTACGCTTATAGTAGAACTACAATTTTATAAAAAATAGGTATCTAAACCTAAACATCATTTTATAAATTGTACACTAAAATGCTCTTGTTTGAATAAACAAGCTCTGATCAATATGTAAGATTTGTTAACCAAAGAATATTAAAAGAAAATAAAATGAAAATTTTAACAGTACATTTATTATCAATGTAAATATTTCTCCTTTGGAAGTAAACTCAAAAGTTAAAAACATGGCTGAATGTATCATCGGGTTGCTGTGAAGGTTGAACTTTCCGATACATTTATATATATTTTTTATTTTATCCACTTTTACCGCAAATTCTGATATAGTGGTCGATAATAAAAGAAACGATCAAAATAATGTACTCTTTAACATCGTCAACAATGGTTAAATCATTTTGTAGATGTATTTTGTTACAAGAATACTAATTTTATCGTGATTCACACTTCCTTTACCTAGGAAATTGCTTATGTCGGCCGGGAAGGAAAAAAAATTACATTGAACTGATATGGATGTAAAAGTGCCATACGTTATAATTTACGCAATACTACTGCCTTGTACCAACGAATGCACCCGCTATAAGAACCTAATTTCAACCATAATAATAAATTCAGAGAACCCTTTTTTAAAAAGTTTTGCTCCAGTCGGAAATATTATTATGTATATCGTAAGGAGGTTGCAGACCACAGTATTTAACAGTACAGGCATCCAAAGCTTATATCTATTTGCGCTATCTTCTAACATTTAAAACTTCGCACTAGTATGTACTCATAAATATTATATGATTAGCACACACTAAACTTGAATTTAATGCCTGGTGAGAGAAGCTAACCTTTTCAGGGGTCCACAGGAAAACTGATAATGGTAATTATATATCTTATTAATGCATATAAAGTCGACGTTTTCAAAACTTACTACTGGCCTAGGTCTTAATGATAGTTATTAAAGCAAAATTCCCGCTTGCAGAAGACGCGCCGACTAAAGTTAAATTTTAATTTTATAGTAAAAAAAAAATTATTTAGTACTTAAATTGCAATGGTGGGCTATTTATTCTTTATTTCTCTAGGCATTTGAAAAAATCTATACCTAGGAACTTCTTTAATTACTATATTTCTTAAAAGTCGCGAATACTAACACGTGCATCGTAACGTACGAGGTTAAACTTTTAAACCAATAATTAAGACTATAGAAGAGTTTTCAATAATTAAACAAAAAGTCATAAGGCCTTTGCACCAAGTGCTCCCACCCGCCCACTTAATAACAAAGAAGTAATAAAAAGTTGAATAGGGCATTTAAGTTTGCACTTTTTGTCAATGAAAAAAAAGAAAAAAAAGAGTTATACTAAATGTTAATAAAATTCTTTGCGGATCTTGTGAGGGTTTACATCACCTATTTAATTGGAAATTGTTATTTAAAATTGTGGAGCTTTAATAAATAGTGACTTAGGATCACACTTTGATGGAATGCAGATTTAACTTCACTTTCATGAATTTAATACGTTTATGTATGCGCTCTACAATAAACTAAACGTAAAGGCGCCTAATATCGGCTGAAACCTTGACCCGAAGGACAACAATGGACATTTAAGGCGTTAAGATGGGCTAAGAGACTCTAGCAGTAAGGTTTATAACTACGTAAACCCATCACACCAGGATTGAGAGTTGTCGTGGTAGCTTCACGGACATGACTCTTTCACCGGTCTGTAATGAATTAAATATTTAACCTCGCACTTTTATAACCTTATACGCTATGAACTCCATAAATTTATGTACATCATATTTCAAAAAATAAAAGGAGGTACTAGCCAGTTGATCTCTATAAAGGAATATGATGATTAACACGAAAAAGAGCAAAGTGCTCTTTGTTTTAATAAAACCATTACGTTGCCGCACACGTCGTGGTAAAGGTCAAGGCGCTTTATCGCTAATGTGCTCAAAAGCATGCAGTCCACGCGCAACAATAGCTTACAGTAGATATGTTTACGGCCTATAATAGCCTAAAACTACTACAAAGGAGGAGTAGTGCACGTACTAATCGTTTTGAGCTCATTTATGACCAGAGTGATCAAGCGCAGCATCTGCTACTTATGAACGTGTCGTGAATTATCCCAGCTTCCACTGGGCACAGAAACTTGCCTACGAGCTCTGGAAATACGTTTGAAACGTCTGCACTACGTTATGGGTGCCTTGAATAGATACTTTGAGCCACGCTGTACGCAAGAGATATTTATTTTAATCATTTCGTAAAAGTAAATAATTTTAACAAAGCGGTTTACGCTTGAGGATATTAGTCATCTGCAGTAGTGATTAATAATTAGAATTATACTGTTTGGGACGAACGTCACATTTGGACACGGTTTACCTTACGCTTATTATTTATACATTGCTCAGGTTAAGCGCTTTACGCTCGAGGTTACCGTGCATTTGCAAAAAAATTTTTTAAAAACAAAAGGCGTCTTATACAAATCCATAAAAAAACATGTAGTTCCTGTGTGGCGGTGGCCCCAAAATTTTTTGTGCCCAACGGTTCTCCGTGTGGGTGAGTCTTACATTTTATTTTCGTAATGCAATAAAAAGTAAATTTTAAAGCTCGAAAGACATTATAGTAATTTTATTTTAAAAAAATTTAAGATGAGACTTCATTCAAAAGTAAAAATATATAGAAAACCTATTGGAAAATTACAAAAAGTTAAGTATTTTTTAATGTTATTTCAAAAAGCTTAATTCATACTTTTATTGTATTATTAAGACTACTTATACTATTTAATCTTTTACAGTTTATTAAAATTATTAAAACAAAAAATTAAATTTTGTATGGCATACGTTACACAGTTTTGATAGACAGACTTCCCTTTTACAACAATTAAATTTTCTCTTCTATTTTCACGTCCTCCTCCTTTTTTTACTTATATTTCTATTAATTTTTAAAAAATTTTACTGTTGCTTAAAATATAGGGGGAAAAAATAGGCAATAATGTCTTTACTAAACAAACTAGTGGCCCGACTATAATTGAAAATGCTGCCGAGAAAGTAAGTATATTTTAGAATTTGTCAAATTCCCAGTATTTTCTATGCATTACAGACTTTTTGTTTACTTGTAAAAGGAAAATATTGGAGAATTGCCGCCTCCAGACGTCTTGGATACAGCTTTTGTAGATCTTGAAGCCTTGGATGAGAGCACGCTTAATATTTCTTCAGACATTTCTCAAAGAAAAACGTTTCTTGAAAATAATTATTTAAATAGTATTGAAGAAACTATAAATAAGGTTGAGAGTACCTGTTCTTCCCAATATTCTGAACTTTATAAGCGTAATGATACGAATGACAACGGCGAGAGCTTGTGTGGTAGTGCTCATTTTAACTGTGAGGATTTGTCTACTCCACTGATAAATCCAGATACTTATAGTAATACAGTATTAGTTAGCAAAGAAAAGTGCGATATTGCTAATTTTAATGATAAGGAAACTACTAACTTGACTAATAACTACGCTCAGGTAGCTAATATTGTAAATAACATAAAAGATGGACCTTGTAAAGTTAGCATATGCGAAAGTTATTTACAGGATGAAGTCGACTTATTAACTTTAGAATCTTCAAGTGGAATTAATAACCTTTTTTTAAAACACGAATACCACGATTCTCTTTGGGCTGACGCTGAAGTAACCACACCAGTAAATACTACGCTGCTTAATAATTGCAGAGAAAGAAAAAGGATTTCACTTGAACTTCCTTCAGTTTTTCATAATGTAGTGAAGGTGTTATTTATTAAATTTAGGAATTTTTAAAATTTTTTTTTAACACTAAAAAAAAAGAAAAGAAAGTCTATCGGTAAACTGGTTAAGGTTTCTTGCCTGGAAATTAGCGAGGACGATTACTTGCAGTCTTCGTTGTTTAGTGAGTTTCAAGACCACCTGACAGCTTTGGAGCTACTAATAGATGAATGCGACCAAGAGGAAGTTACAAGCTTGGAAGAATACTTTTGGTTGCCAATATTCTCATAACATTCGTAGATCACAAAATGATGTTTTACGCTTTTAGTCGCCTTACCTCGATTAAAAAGGTTGGCGAAGGATCCTATGCAGAAGTTTTTAAAGGAACAGTCATAAGCAGCAAGGATGTATTTTGCATTAAAGTTATTCCTCTGTCAAGTACTTCACTAAATATACTTCGTACGCGCCTTTTTTGAATTTTACTGCAATTCCAAGATGACTGTCGCGTAGCAAAGACACCCGCTGAAATGCGCGTAGAGCTGGTGGTTACCAAAACTCTTCATCGACTTTATTCTCAGGCACCTAACTTTGTGCAGCTGTTAAGGTTTACCTCTTAGACTTCATTATGAGCCCAGAAAACTATAATTCATAGAGCGGTGAGTAGTTATCAAGTCTGCTGTGGGCCTTATCCAGCATTGTTATGCCAAGCATGGGAAGAGTGGGAGAGTAACAATGGTTCTGAAAATCCTAATCCGAGTAAAATCTAGACGAATTTATCCATCAAATATACGTTATAATTCGTTTTTGTAGTTTTTTTTACAGAAGAAAACGTTTTTGTGGTCCTTGCGATGTGCTATAAAGGCCCTGACCTAGAGAAATACAAATTTAACAATCCTTTAGAGGTTTTTTGAACGCTCTTTTTCATCCTAATAGCCTTTCTATATATATATATATATATATATATTCTCTTAGGCTCTCAGCTTGGTCCTACAAGTCGTGTGTTCCTTAGTTGTAGCGGAAAGGGTACGACAATTTTGGTATTAAAAGTCCACCATTTGGATGACTGCGCTGCATTGCTCTGGCAGGCTCTTAACTTTGAGCATAGAGATCTTCACTGGGGAAATGTGCTCATTTCCAAAACCCAGAAAGAAACGCTGCAATATTTTGTGAATAATGAAGTACTCATTGTCGCTACTCACGGCATTGAGGCCACAATTATCGATTTCACGCTCTCTCGACTGGAGACGAGTGAACTTGCAACTTTTTTTATTAAAGCTGCTTTATATAACTTTCCTTGTCGATCAGACGGTAATATATATTACTACGCCTTGGAAGACGAAGGATTTTTTACGGGCGTAAATGATATTCAATACGACGTTTATAGGAAAATGCGTTCGTTAAACGATAATAACTGGAAAGACTTTAACCCCGCAACGAACGTTTTGGTTGGTGATGGCGCTGTATTTTCTTTTTTAAAACCTAAAGTATATATTTATGGAAACATTAAAAAGTGGGTCCATTACTTGCTTTACAAAATTATTAATGAAAAAAAGTTGAGTCGAAAAAAATCGAGAAATCAAAGGAAAAACTTAAGAATGTAAGTCGTCCATCCTCTCGTCTGGTGGGCTCAGTTATATTATTTTTATTTCATTTTAAAGATTTAAGCGATTTTTGGATGAAATTGTAGACTATAAGTCACTGTATGAAGTTATTTTTAAATCTGAATTTTCAAGGTTGTTACTCTATTCTTAGCAAGGCATTATCCTTTAGTTTAATCTTTCTTTTACTACAGGAGAATGGTAACGATGAACGAATTAATTATTGAAAATACCTCAAACTAGTCAAATGCATCAACTTACCTCTCATATTATATAATAACTATAATGAGCCAGAGAATCGCCTCTGTCGGCATTTAATAAAGTTTTTTTTTCGTGTTTCCCTTGTTTTTGTTAATGGGTATTTAATGAAGAGCGAGTTATTCATTGAAAATACTATAAAGTATTCAAGTTTCACAAGTTAACCTCTAAAAATTATATAAAACTATTAACTTTTATAAGTCACGCAACCGCTTCTGTGGCCATTTTATAAAGTAATTTGCGGATTTTACCTTTTTATCAAATAAATGGTAGAAAAATATCCTTATATATTCATTTTTTATTTTTACATAAATACTCACAACTTATTATTTAAAGAAATTTAAACTTGATAAAAAAAAGTAGGCATTCTTGCAAATCGCAGTGAACATTTAAAGTTGCCCTTTTGTTTCTAAACAATTCGAAAATTCACTCAACTTTGAGCTCCACCGTTACAGTTGAAATTTATTCAAAAATAATAAAAACAATAAAAAATTTAATTTTTAAATATAAATGAAAATTTAAAAATCTTGCTAATCGCATTCAACAATTATAGTTGCTTTGTTTCCTAAAGAAAACGAATCTAAATTTTGGTCATCTTCAAGATCAAAATTTCGACCATCCTGAATAAATAATTCACGATACAGTTAAAATTATTTTAAAATTAGAAATCTTTTAATTTTCTTAGTTTTTCTAAATCAAGTTTTAGTTTAATGTTTATAAAAAACTTTCTTACTTCAGGATCAAATAATTTAAGCTTCTGAATTCTTGGCGGTACACCAAAAATTCGTTTGACAAAAAATTTTAATTTAGAAATTTCCATGCCTCCTTATTTTTAATTAAATTAAAATTGGGAATTTTCAACATAAAAAAAAATTAATAATGAAAAATAAAATTTTTAAATAAATAATATTTAGTATTATTATAATAATAATAAATAGAAAAGTTCATTGTTTTTAATAAGAATTTTAAGTAAAAAAATAATTATTTTTTTTTGCAATATATATTATTTCATCGCTTATAAAAATTTTTATTGCATATAGAATACCATATATATTAATAACTATTTCGTATATTTGTGCTATTATAAATAACAAAAAAAAAAGGAAGTTTTAATATTTTTGCTTATGTTTTTTTCTAGCTCCAGTACGCGTAGTTCTTAGTGATTTAATATAGCGTCTCTGGCGTAATGCTGTAAGAAAAAAGATAAAGTTATAGAATTTACAGGCGATCACACTAAATTTTGACATATCCTTGAAGTTATATGTACACCGTTTAACTTAGGAATCCATTTCTGGATATTAGCGTGTTCTTTCGAATACGTCTCTGCCAGCCGCATACTCTCTTTATAATTCACTTTTAATATTCTCCTTTAGTATAAGCCCTATCGAAAGAAAAGAGAATACTTTTACTCTTTTCCGTTAGTAGCTGGCGACTACTTCCGGGATATCAAGCAGATCTAGTGGAACCTTTTGTGTTGGCGACACCAGCAGAGTCATGCCAAACACTGCACCTTTTAGCAACTAAGCACCGTCTAAAGTTCACTAGTGGCATCACTATTGTTTCGTTGCGGGGCCACTGGTGCGATTTAGAAATAAGTTTTACGAAATAATCAAACGGAAACGTAAACCGCGCTGGAGACAACAGCCCTGCTTTATAGCAACATTCGATTGTTATTGTAGAATGGACTGTTGTGAAGATTATTAGTATCTGGCGTGAGACCCTTTGGGTTATTATAAATAACAATCTCTGCTTGCTCTTTACCCTTTTTAATAAAAATTTAATCTTTCAAAAATAAAATAGAGGGAGTATCAACCTTACTAATAACTATTGTGCTGCTGTAGGAAGGAGCTGTCGTGAAGAGTGTTAGTATCTAGCGCGGGTCCCTTTAGGCTATTATAAACAATTATCTTTCTTTGCTCTTTCCTTTTTTTTATTATGAATCTTAAATATACTTATATTATAATAGTGTGAATTTATAATGTCACTAATAATTACACGTAAGTAAAAAAGTTTTAAGTTGGATATACTTTATAATTATTACTTTATCATATAATTAAAATTTATATATAATTTTTTAAGTAAAGCTTTGTAAAGCTATGTATAGGTATGCATAACTTTTATATTTTTTACATTTAAAAGTTTTTTAGATTAATTAGAATCTTTTAGATATTTTGAAAAAGTTATACACAATTTTGTTTTTTTTTAAATTATATTATATTTACTATTAAAAAGTTCTAAGTAATATATTTTATTAGCAGTTTTGTATATTATTATTAAAAAAATTTACTAATCTTTTTGTAATAAATTCAAATTCAAATTTTTTTTTTACAAATTTAAGTTAAAAAAAATGACATTTTTAATATTTATTTATTGAATTAAAATTTTTAAAGCTAAAATAAAGTAAAAAAAATATATTTTCTTTAAATTTTATTTTAAAAAAATTTAAATAATTAAAATTTTTTAATACTAAATTTAATTTTTATTATAAAACCAAAATAACAAATAAATTTTTAATACTAAAATTAAGTAAAATAATAACTTTCAAAATTTTGTTTAAAATTTATGACTAATTTTAAATTTTTAGTACTAAAATTAAGTAAAATAATAACTTTCAAGATTTTGATTAAAATTTAAGACTAATTTTAAGTAAAAATAAATTAAACCAGAATAGAAATATTTTAATACTAAAATTACTTAAAGAAGTAATTATTTAACAGAATTAAATAAAAACTAAAATTATATTAATACTAAATATAATTTAAAAAAAATAACAAACTTTAAAATTTTATTATAAATTTAAATTAAAAATTAAATTTTTTACTAATAAAAACTCAAAAAAAAATTTAAAAAATTAAAAATTTTATTTTAAAATTAAATTAAAAAAACTAAAATTGGAATTTCCTTCAATATTAAGTGGAAAAGTAGAAAATAAAATTAATCTAAATTTCACTTTAAAAATAATTTATAATTAAATTTTTAAAAACTAAAATTGCGTAAAAAAAGTATTTAATTTTATTACCAAAAATTAAGTTAAAAATTAATATTGAATATTTACTTATTAAATATTATTATAAATATAAAACTTTTCTACTATATTTTTTATATATGAGTAGTAGTAGTAAAAAATAAAATGGCTCACCTTTGAAATTTTATTATGAAGTGTAATTATTTTAAAAAAAACAGAACAAAAATTTAAAATTCAAATTCAGATCAATTAAAAAAAAAAATTTAAAACAAATTTACTTACTCGGGACGTTTCTCACGTCATCTTTGTTATTATAAGTAAAGCAAACTTCTAGATTATAGAATAATTAAATTAGATTCGGTATGAATTTTACAATATTAACTGCGTGACGTGTCAGAAAAAGAGAAGCGTATTGACATCAGAAAAGAAATAAAAAAGGTGGAACAAACATAAAAACACCATCTACTTCACATGTCGCACTCACGTGGTTTAGAACACGTGTTATCCCATCAGAAGAGTCACGTGGTAATCCATGTAAGATAGAGGCAAATTGCACGGTATAAGCCCGTTCACTCCAAAGCGAACTTAAAAGTCTTATTAAATCGCTATCAAAATTGTTTAGGACTAATTAAATGAAGACTTCCTTGCTGGTTTGAATTTAGTGATAATAACAATATTACTTAAATTGCACAAGCAAACTTTAACTTATAAATAAATATAAGCAAATTTATATAAAAATCTATTTTTCAGCGTAAAGGAAACGCTTGATTTATTAAAAACTAAAATAAATTTTATTAAAAAAAACTAATAAAGTGAAATTTGTAAATTATTGCATAAGCAAAAAAATTCTTTTTAATTGAAAAATTTAAATCATATTTATATAAATAAATTAAAATTTAATTATAAAATTTATAGAGCAAAACTATATTTTATAAATTAAATCAAATTTATTAATTAAATACTCTACGTATTTTGTATACAACTTCTAATTTATAAGAAAATTGAAAACAATTTTATTCAAAATGTTATAAATTCATCGGGTAAGACAAAAAATTTTAAATAAATTATAGAATTAAAATTAATTTTAATTAAAACTTATTTTATATAAATTATATCAATTTTATATAAAAAGTCTATAAATTTAATTATAACGAAATTTACTGGTAAAAAAATTCTAATTAAGTTTTAATTAATTTTAAATTAATTAAAACTTAATTTAATTCAATCATATATAAAATTAGAAATTTACTTAAATTCTAAAAATAATTAATAATTAAAATTAAAAAAAAAACCGATCGTGCTGAGCATGGGAGAAATT
This sequence comes from Zophobas morio, assembly GCF_036711695.1. NCBI lineage: Eukaryota > Metazoa > Arthropoda > Insecta > Coleoptera > Tenebrionidae > Zophobas > Zophobas morio. The sequence continues at coordinate 52,122 of NW_026973327.1, read as the reverse complement.
CTTAGAGGATTTGCTGGTTTCCCGTATTCTACACAAATTTACTTACAAAATTAATTTCTATAAAAAAAATTTTAAAAAATTAACTAACGGCCAACGAGTCGAGCAAAGGTTTTTTGGTTGGTCATGAAATTTTCTTCATCGGCATAAAATTGTTTTGCAAGAAAATTGATATAAAAAAGTTCAGCTTCTTTTCTTTCTTCCTGTCAAAATTAAAAATTGATTATAATTTTATAATGATTTTAATTTTTATAAAAAATTTATACGTGCCCGAAGGATTTCTGAATTGTTCAGCTTAACAATGTTGCGATTCTCCGCGATAAGAATACTCCTCGCGACGTATTGATCAGCAACCTCTATTAAATAAATTAGATTTTTAAATTATTTTATAAAATTTATTAAAAAACCATATAAAAATGGGTTTCGGGCAACAGAAAAATCTTTCAAACTAATAAAATTCGAAAGATCGCTGATTTTATTACTCTGCAAAAAAAAAATTAAAAAACAATTCAATAAAATTAATTTTTTTTAAAAAAAGATTTAAGAAAATTTCAAGAATATAGAAAAAAATTAAAAAATAATTAAATTAATTAAAAAGAAAAACTTCAAGAAGACAATCATTCAAGCTGAGCACTTCAAGATTTTCGAATCCGCCAGCATAAAAGACACCTCGGATTTGATTTCCGTCCAAAAGTAAAACTCTTAAGCTAACGCTGACGTTCAGCTGCTCTGCACACAAAAAGGGATTCAAATAAAAATTGTATTAACCTTTTCAACGATTTCAAAAAATTAATTTGCGACCAGTAAGAAATGGCATTCCACTGTAAATTCAAAACAACCAATTGTTCAAATTTACAGCTTTTTTATATAATTAAGAAAAGCATAAAAATATTTAAAAATTAAATTAAATTTAAATAGATCAAGTAAAAACTTCTATGCAAGACAAAATTAAAACTTTGAAAATCATTTTAATAGTTATTATATGAAGTTTATCAATTACATATTAGATGCCGTAAAAATGTTATTTTTAGCAAGTTCGATTTCTTCAAGATTCGGAAATACACTCGAAAGGGAGCTAAGCTATTTTTGTTTAATACAAGGCAAGTTGCTTTCAAGTAAATATTTTAAAAGTTATATTAAAAATAATAAATTATTATATTTTATATAATTATTATATAAATTAATAAAAGTTATTAAATCTTTTATAAAGTTCGGCAAAATTTAAATTATCAATCAAGATAAAGTATTTAAAAGCAAAGCAATGAAGTATAGTTTATTATTAACCACTAAACCATTTAATAAAGTAACGAGAGAGAAAAATATAAACAAAAATTTTATTTTAAAAAAAAAAAAAAATAACGGTCTCTTCAGAAATTGAAGTGTCGTTCAAAATAAGTTTTCGAAGAAAAGGGAATTTTGGAAATTGAGATGGTAAACTATCCATCTTGTTGCGGCTTAAACAATAGTAAAAAGTGTTTTTTGAAAGAAAAAATTTAGAAATCAAGAACCTTAAATCAAGAAAAAAAAGATTAAAAAATCCTAATAACTGAAAAATATACTCCCAGCGGTGTAACAAATTATTCTGAAGTTCAAGTTCTTTTAAATCTAAACAAAATTTTAGCATTTAAAAAAAATTAGAAAAATTATTTCAACCTTGAAATTTTTTCAATTCTACAATATCGTTACTATTAAAGCCTTCATTAATTCGCTGATCATTTACACTTGCAAACTTTAGATTTATTCCTGAACTATATTTTTCTTTTAAAGCACTGAGTAAAGTTTTTCCAAAGTCCACTTTATTATACGGGACAAAAGAGGCACCAGTTTTAAATCTATCAATAACTACTGTATCCCATCTTGTTAACTATGATTTTTAAATTCTATTTTACTTGGAAGTAAAGAATCTCTTCCCTTGAAATAAACCATTGTGAATTCCTCTTGCAGCATCGTCCCATTCTATGCCCACGTATAAACCTAACAACGTTGTTACATAATGAAAGTAACGATTTAAGCAGAACAAGTTTTCATGTTATTAATATTAAAAAAAAACCATTTTTATTATCAAGATGACCAAAGTATCGAACAAAACCATAATCTATTCCATTCTTAGTATGCACACAAACCCGCTTAAACTCCGGCTCAGGCAAATTCATATTTAACTCAAAGTTAGAATACTTTTTTTTTTAATGTAAAAAGCGAAAACTACGGAGAAGTTTAAGGCGAAATAGTAGTTAGGTTAAACTTTAAATAATGCTAGAGTAAAGCACTAAACTCAACTCCAGCTTGTCTGCCCAGCACTAAAGTAGAATGCCAATTGAGAAAGAAGAGAGAAAAGCTGGTTTCTAACGATATTGACTAAGTTAAAACTAGTTTTATTGTATGATGTCTATTTTTTTTTATCATAAAGACTTTCAAGATGAAAAAATTTAAAGAGACGAAGTTAAAAGATATACTGTTATTTTATAAACCATTTGAATCCTTTTAAAAATAACAAGGTGTCTTATTACAATTGTTTATCTACCAAGTAAAAAGAAGTTAATTCTTTATTTTTAAACAATTGTGAATAGCTTTAAATATAAAACTTATTTCTCATTATATGCGCCTATATATTAGAAATAGGATATTGACTTTATTATAATTATTACTTGATCGCTTTTTTTTTTAGTAGCATCAAAGTTTGGAGTCAAAAAATCAAGCTCATCTACCATGTTTAATGTCTTTCAACGGCCATTGAGCCGCTGAATGGGTTGTCGTTGGGTCGCCTGCCTGTCCTGCTCGGTTTGGGCGACGTAAAGGAAGCGATAAAGATCTACTCCTAATCGTATAAGAATTAGAATAAAAATTTACCCAACTGCTCGCGAAGGCGCTCCCACCGTACCCAATACCACTTAAACTCCCGCTAAAATATACCGGGCCGTTGTCGAAACTGAGCGCGCGGTGACAGAAACTCACAGCAAAACAACGCCGATACGTGAAGTGGTGTACCGCCCTATTAACCCTTCCTGGGGAACTAAGGTATCAATATGCGAGCATCGGCTATTCATCCGAGTTAGCCATGACCTTTCAACGCGTAGAAAGCAAACACCAGCACATTAGGAAAAAAAGCTGATGACGCCTATAAACTTCCAATGGGATAGTAAAATTAAACGAAGTATAGGATGCGGGTGACATTGGCCGCATTTCCTAGGAATTTGTCAGGAGTCAGCAAGCGCGGGCATCCAACTCGACCACCACTTCGCAACGGCGCTACCGTAACCGAAAGCAATAAAGACCAAGGCAAAACTTTATGCTGATCATTTAGCTGCTTAGTGTTCACCGTCTTTCCCCTTTAAACCGTCGATAACGCCCCCCATATGCCTAATCTTATCTCGACCAATACAACTAATTCTCTGGAGCTGTAGGCACCAGTTGAGATCAAATCAATTGTCAAATTGCTACCGAAGCGAAAGACGCCCGGCCGGGACACCCTCACTAACCTGCCTTTAAAAAGACTACCATAGGCGGCTACAAATTGTCTATGCAACCTCGTCAACTCGGTGTCAACCTTCAACTATTTTCCCGGGCGAGGGAAAATGGCGGTGGTCGTGAGGTTACCGGAGATATTGCAACCTGGCATCAAAGCCTCTCAACTGTCCACCCTTCAGCCTTTTGTCGGCAGTTGGTAAAATAGCCAAAGCAGTGTTACTTAATCGTTTAAAGGCGGTTGTGGCCGCTCATGGGATTTTACAAGAGTCTCAGCTTGGATTGTGCAAGGGCCACTCAAAGACCCGACCAATTTCTCGCTTAACCGTGTGGACGACCAGAGCATCTGATTTTAAGGAAGCCACCGGTGCTGTCTTTCTCAATGTTAAGAAGGCTTCTGGTCGAGTAATGGCATGGTGGCCTTGTCAAGCAAGCTACATATTCTGGCAATACCGCGCGGCCTTAAAGAAACACTCAAGTCGTACCTAAATGGCAAGGTCTTTAACGTGCGAGCAGGCTGCTGCACTATCGTCCCATCCGTTATCTCACAATTGGAGCCCCGCAAATCTTTCTCTTCTATCATCGCTGCTGTTCGCGTTTTGTACGAGCGACATTCTTTCCCAGCCCACCTGTTAAGCACCAAAAAGTAATGTCGCTTCCATTATGACTGGGCGTTGGCTGGGCGTTGTGTATAGGAAATAATATTCAATAGACAATAAACGTAAAGGACTTTATTAAAGATGAGACAATAAAAGAAACACAAGTATACCAAAACAAAGACGGATAGAACATAAACAGAACAACAGATCACTAGAATAGGTTAATCAGATCATACAAGAGACCAGAACAGAACCCCGTAGCAAGTAAGGGGAACCCAAACCATGAAGGAAAAAAATAAACACAGCTTGAGTTTCTCCCTATGTATGTAGGATGGTGTGTATCCGCGTGCAAAGACTGACAAAAATGAGTAAGTAGCCGTGTGCACTAATTAGAGATTAAAAGGGGAAGTAACTTAGGGGAGGAAGGAGCGAGGTCTTACACCACCCTTACAAGCGGGTCGCCCAATTACACCGAGGGTACGATTCTTTATTCGTCATCAAAGTCAGCCGTTTTACTACATTAGCACTGACGTGCTTGCTAGCTGGTGCGGTGTCGTCAAGGGGCCTCTCCAAAAAAAAAATTACTGAGATAAGCTTTAACGAATATCTTTTTTTTTTATACAAATAGATTACTCCGCAATAAAAGAGGGCAGGGGAAATTAAATAAAATAGCCTGAGAGCGCCCCGTCTGCTACAAATACTTGCGCCTACCTAATCATAATAAAACGACAGACAACTTGAAAATAAAGTTCCTAATTAAATTATAACTAATAACCATTTCATTCAAACTATACTTATTTTATTTCACAACCATATTTATATAAGTTTCATCAAATTTATTTTTGTATATTTGTCCTTCCTTGTTCGTTTAAAGCTTTTTATTATCTATGTATATACATATTTCCTTAAATACCCCTCAACTTACCTAGCCGTTTAACCGTTATAAATTGGATATACAACAAAACTCAACACTGACGAACCATAGAAAACTCCGCGGTATGTCACTTCCTTACTCCTCTGTTTGCTTTGTTACTAGTAAACACGGTTGGCACGGTTCTATCAAACCTAATATGCCGTCGTAAGGGTTTATTTAAACAGAATAAACTTTATTTGTTTAAAAATGTTTATTATTTTCCTATGACTTTTGTTGTAGCCTCAACCAGAACAGCCTCGGCAACCACAATGAACGCATTCAACAACTTTTCCTTCCTCTAACTTAGCTTTTGGAACACGGCAGATACACTAAATAAATTAATTACACTTAACAAACTTTAATGGTACAGTAATAAAATAGTAGAAAGTCCAATGCTATTTAAGAACATTTATATAACCACTTTCATAAGAATTTAGAAAGTAAAGTAACTTACTTGGGTGCCAAAGTTAGTATCTTTTGTTTGAATGCATCTTAGGCAACAAAGATTTTCATAACCTTGCTAACAAAAAAATACACAGAGTAGGTAAAAAGACTGAGATATATTAAGTTTTTAATACTGTTTAACTATAAAACATTTACAACAGGATTGACAAAAAAAGTAATACTAATACAGGAAATAAAAAAGAATCACTTAAAAAGTTTTTGGGTTTCAAAATAATAAGTTGAGGAGACGTTATTAATATTATAAGTGAAAAAGTAGATTTCCCCTTACCTTTTTCCACTTCGCTATTAAAGCTTTATCGGCGTATTTTTCAGATAAACAGTACTCGTATAACTCTTTGCTAATAGCTTTTCTTTTATAATAGAGTTCGTATATGTAACGAGAGCGCTGATGATGAAGTTGAAAAATGGGCCAGACCGTTTCAACTCTTCTTTTCCCTTCATGACCCTCATTTTCGGCTGAATTAAGAAATGTATAACAGTAATTTTTTATAAAGATAAATAAAAATAATATAATAGAGAAAATAAAATAATAACTAGCAACCTTCCCTAACTTTATTCTCAATCTCATTAAGAGTTGGTTCTATTAATTCCCAGCCGTCTGGTGGCGGTTGCCGCCTTAAACTCCGAATTTTAGGCATTTATCCCCAATAATCAACTTCTTATAAAAATAAAGAATCTTTCAGTCCAAAAATAAGTAAGTTTCCATGAAAAAAAAAAAAGGCCTTCAGTGATATTAACAATCTGAGCTCAAACCATCACAGCGATAATTTTGTAGTAGCTTAGTCACTTGATTATTACTATCTACCACGAGTTCACCATGTGTAAATTATTAACTTTAAAGACAGTAGGCTTATTTATTGTTAGTTAAGATAACCTTAGAACCTGGCGTATAATTAAAATTATCTATTTGTAATGGTAATAGCTATTTCCTGTAACTTAGCAGATAGAACCACGTTTTTTCTTTAAAAAGTAAATATCTACTTGAGATCATGTTTTTGAATTAACACTACTCAGAGTATATATTTATTGAAAATGGGAGGGGAAAAGCATTCCATTTTACAGATTAAATTTTGTTTAGGCCCTTCAGTTGTTAATGTCTATGATATACATAATTAGCGCTCTAAATCTTTACTTTGTAATAACTGGTTGACTTAAAGTTGAGTAGAAAATTCTAAAACCATTCTTAGAATCGTAAATATCAGAGGTTACTAGCGGAAAAGAGTAAGCTCTTTTCTTATAATAAGTAAAATTTTAATAAAATTGAAATAGTTTTTATTAACTTGGTTTAATAAGTAGCTTTTTCAACAGGAATTTGTTAGTCTTAGCCTCTACCCAGTTCTTAGAATTAAGTGAACTCCTAAAAAATTTAATTTAGAAAAACATTCAAAAGCGTAAGTATTATAAATTGTTCATAATATATTAAAGACTATATTATGGTAAAACCTGAGTCTGTAAAAACTAGATCGCTTAACTCTCCAATTTTGAGAGCGAAGACTGCTCTTTCAAAAGGTTCTTGCATTTGACCGCGACTAAAGCTACCGAGGTCACCTCCTCTTTTCGCACTACTGCAGTCGCTGTTGAAATAATGAGTTTATGATTCTTTATTTAAATTTCCAAAGATGTTATTAAATATATATGAAATAAACAAGTGGGGACGTGAGGATTTAAAGGAGCCTATTTATATTTCATAAAACTAAAATCCATTGATAAAAACTCGGCGGTTTCAAGGGTACTCTACTTCCTCAAAACTAAGTTCTGTTAAATTATAAAGTACGTTTATATAAGACGTCTGCCTCTTGGATTTTAGACTAACCAATTAAAATTTAAACAAGCCACAAGCAATAAGGCGTAAGATTGACAAGTTTATTCGTTACTAATAACCACAAATATCATAGCTATAACTCTCAAGGTTCCACTTGTTAAAACAAAAACCTTCCATAAGTGGTAAATATATGAAAAAGGCCGATAATATATAGTTTATTAATAGTAAAATCCCACTTAGATGTTCCAACCTATGAATTCTGGCAACTTCAGAAAAATTTTGTCCTTCCAGTATTTGTTTTTGGAAAGTTTTAATTTTTTCAATGGCTTCCTCTCTGGAACGTGTTATCTTTTTTTCTCTCCAAGAAGAGGGATTTCTTGAATCCTTATGCTTAACCAACAAATGCAAAGCGCTCACAGAACCTAATTTATAGATTATACAATAATATGTATACCTTTATCATTTATTATGTATGATGGTTAAGCAAGGGAATGTTAAATAAAGTATATACAGAAAAACCGAAAGTAGGTTGTGCAGGCTCTTCAGGTTTTTCCCATTGAGATTCTTTAGTGTATTCATTTACATAATAAATTCTATTTTGTGAACGTGAAACTTTTTGAATCCATCCATGAGGTAAGTCAACGTTCATTATTAATACGGTGAGGAATAATCAACCTCTACAACAAAAAAACGTAATGAAAGTGAGTTATTTTTAAAAGAGTACAATAAAAAAGGAAGACACGTGTTAGCAAGGAGAATCAGCATACGACCTCGGCGAGTTAATGTTTCCACAGGAGTTGATTACTAACATTTTCAACGGAAATTATCCACAAAGCAAAATGTTAGTTCTCATATATTATACAGTTTATAATGAGAATTTGAGGCTTTAATAAAGGTTAAATTAAATTATGTAAAAAAGCAGTATTTCCAGTAAAATAAAGGAAAAACTAAAATTGTTATATAAAATATCGTTGATTAGCCAATCTCAGTTGCCAAAGAGGCAAGTATAATACTGATTGGATAGTTAATTGTTGCTTGCATTAATGAACTGGCAATTACTGGTCGCTGTGAAAAAAAGTTTCATAGCGGCGGAGGGCCAGGCTTGAAAAGTTTAATATTTTATAGTAGTTATTAGCGTACAGTACGGTTGAATATTATTATATTTTTATCTTTGTTGCTTCATTTTTGGGCGGAGCTTACTTGTTATATATCTGATGACTGAATGCTTTTTTAAAAATTTTGATTTTGAAAAGCTTATTGCCAACTCAAAAGTACTTTTTCAATATTATTAAAAACAGATATACTGTTATATTTTATTTTAAATATGTATTTATTTATTACAGTTTATCATTGAAAGTGATCAGGGTTTAGACTCCTTTTTGACTCGCTCAATTATACAAGATAAGATTGAAGCTATTGATGTTCAGATTAATAATATAGAAGAAGCTTTGCAGTATTTAAAGAAGTATAGTATTTGTGTAGCGTATTTATAAAGTTACACAATTGTGTATATTACTATTTTTAGAGAACCTGAACTTTCGAGCTTAACTTGTTTAGAAAATCAAACTGAAGTTAATGAGGTAAGGCTTTTCATTTAATTAGTATCAATAAATTTGCTTTGGTAGTTTAAAGTTATTTAGATCTCTGAACATTCTTCTGTTTCAGAACCTTCCTTGGTAGATAAAATTATTAAAGAAAACATTGTTATTGCAGAGAAGTCTCACAGAGTAATTTCTTTTTTATTTAATTGTTTATGTTTGAGTTCAGGTAATACTATCTATTATTTATTTTCACACCCTTAATTAGAAGTTATTTAATAGTTTAATATAAAGTACATCTTAATAACTATAGATTTTATAAATTAATTTAGCAGGGAAATTTGAGAACATTACTATTTCTATTGTATACTTAATAAAAAAGATTTACTTTTGAAGTAATCATGTTAACTTGCAAAAATATTATATAAATAGCTTATTAATACTGGATTTTATTCTTCTCCTTGTATTGATGAAATCACTTCCGAAAGCATTTTTACGTATACAAAGTTTCGTCCTGCTCTTCTGCAGTTTTTAAGGTAAGATTTCATTAATAAATTGTAGCGCGATTTAATTCTTCTTTTTGCTATTTTTCCATTGACTACTACTATACTGAGTATAATTGTTTTAAAATCACTAGAGTGTAGGATTTTACAATCGACTAATTTTATCAGCCCGTTACACGCAGCTCAATTCTTAAAGGTCAGGGCTAGAGACCTACCTCTTTGTCATAAGATTTAAGTGTAATTTATATAGTTAAGGGCGGATTCTTATTACATTTGCCTGCTCACCCGAGTAATTAGACAAGGCGGTTTTTAATTATAATTGCATCGTATATAAATTTTTTTAAAGATGATATATTTTTTCTCAAAGTATCTACTATAAATTCACGCGAGAAAAATTTAAAATTACCATTTTATTAAGCGAGACGGTTTATAATAAGATAATGAAGAATTGTAAAAGACAAGTTAAACGGTAGAAACTGAAGCAAAGATATTGTCAACTTTTTAATATTTTAGCTTCAGATTTGAGTAAAATTAGTTAATCTTTACTGAAATTATTTAAAAGCTATATTATTTAATAAATAAAACTATAAATATTGTTTAATTAACGTTATGCAGAAGGAAAAAGCTTCTAGGAAAACTAAATAGAAGAAGATGGAAGCTTCTTTATGATAAATATGAGCGTGCATGGAAAAGTAGGATTGACAGTTTACACATGTCCCCGTCATATCAAGAAAAAGAAATTGCTGAAAAGTACTATTTTACTATACTAATTACTTGAAATTCTTTTTTCATAGCTTATTTAATTAAGTGATATTATATAATGTGTATTATATTACTATAGGTACTTTTTTGAAAAAGAATTTTCTCGTACTTTAAACAATAAAGTAAATTATTTGTGATCCAAATTTTTAAATATGACCATACTTAAATGCTGCACAGAGTCTTTCAAATCCACCACTTTCTACAATGACTAACTCTTTTGGCCGAAGGAGTCATTCTAGAGGTTCATACGTTTATTATAACCTTTTTGTATTTTTATTTATAATATAGCAATTCTTTAGGAGGCGACGCAGTAAGGAGCGAAGCAGAAATGGAGCAAGTTCTACTGGAGTTAATGGCTCAAGAGCGCAGAGCTGGGAGCAGTGAAAAGTTTGTTATAAGCCATCTAGCCCTTTTTATTATTTTGGACCATCATAGAATAATCGATACTGAACTTTGTTACTTTAAAATAATTTGGACCAAAATATTGTAAGTATGACTATTAGGTTTATTTTTATTATTATTCAGATGGAAATGCGCTATGGCCACTATTCCTTGTTTACTCACGGAAGATGAAAGAAGAGTGAAGTTTTTTGATAGAAATAGGCTACTTTTTGATAAGCGCCTTCTTTTAATTATGGAAGGCTTTAGGCGTCCTTGGCTTGATGCTGAAAAAGAAATTTTTTTAGAAAAGTATATGTCTGTAGTTAATAAAGCAATGTTTTGGTATAATAACAATAACTTAATAACTTACTGAGTGTACTATTAAATTTTAAATGGATTATTGAATAAGTAAATGGGCGAGTATAAGTCACTTAACTATTAGTTTCGTTTTAAATGGACTAATAATAAAATTTTGTTCGTTCAGGTATCTCCAATATCCAAAGAAGTTTGAAAAAATTTCTACTTTTCTTGTTAATAAAAGTGTTTCAGAGTGCGTCGCTTATTATTACGCGAGCAAAAAAAAAATAAATTATAAGCGTCTTGTTTTAGAAATGACAAGGAAAAAAAAACGCTCTGAGAAGGCTATTACTGTGAGTTCTAATTTGGCTTCAGTAAAATTTACGTTTTACATAAACGCCTTGTTACTTTTATAGGATGACGAGTTTTTGAAAGGTAAAAGCTTTCGGTTGGTATATAAACCTCATAAGAACATTATAGAGAGCGAACAAACTCTTAAGTATGAGTTGGCTAGCGTAAGCCGTTTTTTATTATCATTTGTTCTAATTTTATTACTTTTATTTAAATAGCTCACCCCCTCCCCCGCGCTTATGAAAAGAAAATATATAAAAGAAGACGTTACTAATGATAAAAACTTAAAAAAACTCTGCGTAGCCCTCACACCTCGAGAAACACAGTTTGCGTTAGCCACACGGTCACGCTCGGCCCGTTCTAACTTTTTTAGTGCTCGTAGCACTGGAGTTATTAGTTTCTTGCGCGGCGTTTTTAGCCACGAAACCATAGACCCTGCAAAAATTTGCTCATTTCAAAGATTATTTGTAGAATGGTCATTTTTCCCAGTTTATGCGGAAAGAAAATTTTTTTTAAAGACACTTTACTTACATGCTGCTCAAGCACGTCTTTTTGAAGTCCTCAGGAATAGGAAAAGGGTAGCTTGGAAGAAAAGAAAGCAGTTCAGAAGGGTTGTAAACGAGCGTAGCAGCGGCTTATTTCCTGAAGTTACTTGTTCAGTTCGTCAACTTATGTATACTTGTGAGGCTAAGTCTGCTGATGAAGCTCAGTTGTATATGGTTACTCAGCAAATTTTGAAAGGCAAATCGAATTGTGAACTGGAAAAAGTTGAAAGTTCTAAAGTTTTACTACAAATAGCTGATCTTCAGTTTAACAGAGATAGCAAGGAACTTGACTACATTAAGAGTGACGAAGAACATTTACATTGTAAGAGTATTGACTGTGAGGAGTTAAACAAAGACAATTTAGCTTTAGTAGGTGGAGCTAGTAATAGTAGTTTGTCTATAACTGAAACTTATTTGCCGTCGGATGGCTTAATTAAGAATGCTGTACAAATGTCTAATAATGATAATAGCGTTAGAATTACCACTACAGTTGCTGAAAGTCATTTTATGGGAGGCCCTTTCGATTGTCATTGCCACTCAGTAAATCAGTCTAGCAAGAAAAAGAAAAACTTACCATCTAGTTCTGATACTTCTTTTAGCGCTTTGAAAACTTTACCGAAACAGCCTATTATAGAAACGGTAGAAGAGGTTGTTCTTGAATCTTCTTTTACTTGTCGGGTTCACCCCCAGTCTTGTAAGCGCCCTCTTCCTTCTAGATGGCCCGTACATGCGGTGTCAACTTCGGCGTCCCTTCAAAGACGATCATTGCCTCCGTTTCCGCCACCGCACAATTTTGCTCGTCACCATTGCGTAAATCAGTATCCACCTAATTATATAACCGAAAAAACCCCTAAAAGGAGTATTTCAGTAGAGCAGACTTGTTTTAGCCAGCTGCCGCTACATTATCAAACTGTACCCATCCAGCACCACTTTACAGGATATTATCCGCCAAGACCCTCATACACTTTGACGTCGTCGTGTCAAACGGGGCGCCCTCGTCATATATTGCATCATACTAAGAAAACACCTGAGCAATCGGAAGCGCCATATCCTCTCCAGCCCTTCTTTCTTCCCTTCCGTCCTGGTCCCCCTTCATCATATTTTCGTTCTTCTCACTCAGCTCCATCTTCTGCATCCCTCAACCAGTTTACAGGCCAACCAAGCCTTTCTAGGAGCTCAACAGTTTGGTGTTATCCCACACCAAATACAAATGCACATATTCCTTCTGCTTACTGCCCCCCTTATTATCCAAATTCTTACCTTCCAGCTTTAACGCCTTACCCGGAAAGCCGGAATTCCGTTTTGCCTTTATTGCCTGACCCTCGCTTTTTTCCGAGACCGCATTACTTTTATAATTCACCATACGTATCCCCGTCGTTGGGCGCGAGCACGAGCCCATATTTTCGTCCCTCAAATGAACGAAAGAGTCAAATAAAGTATGGGCAAAAAATTCATCAAGCTTATAAAACTACTCCTCAAGAAGACCAACCGAAAGTTTTCCAAGTTATAGAAGAAGAAATATATTCAAGTCCTGCTTCTAAGTCTTAGCCAATTTATATATTTTGTTAACTAGGGTATATTTGCACGGAATTTTTAGTTTTCTATCTATTTTTTCTTAGACTATAGTTTAAATTTCGCTACCAGCGGCTGTGTTTTACTGTTTAATAGTTAAATTGATGTTTTTTAGGGCTATAAAGACTGCTATTAGTTTCTAAGTATTAATTATAAAATATTAGAAGTTTACTGCATTTAATTTTTTTTGTGGTTTAAGTTAAGAAAATTAAATTTATTATGAATACTCAAAGAATTGAGCGATTTTAGACATTAAACAAATTAAAATCATATCAGATTTTATATGCATTGCTGCTTATTATAATATTTAATATATTTGAACAATTACTATAAATTTTATAAAGATAGTTATAAAATTAACTTCGAATAGTTATATATTAACTATTTTTTTTCATATATTCATTAGATTTTCTCTAAATTTGATGCTTTAAAAATTAATAAAATTTTACTAATGAAGTAATTGTTAAGAAATAAGATGAATTTAATGTGACGTTCCTATTTGTCTCAAGGAACCCTCGCAATAGGCTTCCTTTTCTTCACAGCTCGGCTTGCAGGAATTATTTTTTTTATAAAAGTTGAATTTGTAAAAAAAAAATGATAGGATCAAGCTACACAGCTACTACAAAATATATTATAAATTGTACAAAATTGAGTAGTATGCACTCGATTATAAAGAGCAATTGTACACATCATTTGTAATAAGTTTATTTTTCAACGTACTACCTTAAGTTTGCATGTTAATTCTCTAATTCGCTAGATCTACAACGCCAATTCTCAATTCTGGCATGGTAGTTCCAGAGGCTGGGTGCTTTACCATTTTTGTGTTGAACCTTTGTGGTAAAAATCCTTCAGCCATATTTAATTGAGTCTAATATTTTTTGTGAGTGCTCAGTAGGGCTGCATGATTTGATAAGTGACTTCCTCCCCCTTCCTAAGGTGGTCGTTTATTGTTTTATATTCGGTCCAGCGCTACCGAAGAAATTAATTTGCTGTCAAGTATCGTATCTAAGAACAATAAAATATAAGGTATGTCATGTGATTATTTATAAATGCTGGAGGATGTGTAGAATTTATATTTTATTAAATAATTTTGATTTCTCTCTCCATCCTCTTGGAGGGGGGCGCCCATTTTTTGTTGTAGTAAAAAAAATATCGGATATTTCAAAGCCTTATACTGAGATCTTGCGTTATTGTAGTTCTTGACGGAGAGGCTGTTCTTATTAAATTAACATGGCCTTGATTATACATTTGCATCCTCGCGAGTCATAATTGAGTATGGTATACATTATTGAGCTTGTTCAGTCATTAAATATTAATTCAAAAAGCATCGCGTTGTAGCCCTCTGCAGCAGTAATACTTAAAAAGGAGTACTAGCACAGTACCCTATAGTTTCTGCCCCTATCCGATAAGTAATTTATGGTCATCTACTGCTTACTCGGCTAACAGACTCCAGCATGCCATCAGAGTATGATGGCTGTGTTGTTTAGTATTATGCACCGCTAGTGACCAAGAGGCCTGATGAGCTCTGGTAGAAGTAAGAAAAGTTCCTAGCAGAGCAAACTAATGGAAGTTACAAACTAAGAGGAAGTATCTCAAACCTTGACCTTCGATATTGACGGAATCTGCTAGCAGTCGCGTCGAGATACAATTGTAGGTGCTAACTTAGTAAAATAGGGAACTTTAACGATGAATAGATCATATTATCGGCGAAATGGCGAACACCATGTGAGGGTGGGCTGGGAAAAGAATGTCGCTCTTACAAAACGCGAACAGCAGCGATGATAGAAGAGAAAGATTTGCGGGGCTCCAATTGTGAGATAACGGATGGGACGATAGTGCAGCAGCCTGCTCGCACGTTAAAGACCTTGCCATTTAGGTACGACTTGAGTGTTTCTTTAAGGCCGCGCGGTATTGCCAGAATATGTAGCTTGCTTGACAAGGCCACCATGCCATTACTCGACCAGAAGCTTTCTTAACATTGAGAAAGACAGCACCGGTGGCTTCCTTAAAATCAGATGCTCTGGTCGTCCACACGGTTAAGCGAGAAATTGGTCGGGTCTTTGAGTGGCCCTTGCACAATCCAAGCTGAGACTCTTGTAAAATCCCATGAGCGGCCACAACCGCCTTTAAACGATTAAGTAACACTGCTTTGGCTATTTTACCAACTGCCGACAAAAGGCTGAAGGGTGGACAGTTGAGAGGCTTTGATGCCAGGTTGCAATATCTCCGGTAACCTCACGACCACCGCCATTTTCCCTCGCCCGGGAAAATAGTTGAAGGTTGACACCGAGTTGACGAGGTTGCATAGACAATTTGTAGCCGCCTATGGTAGTCTTTTTAAAGGCAGGTTAGTGAGGGTGTCCCGGCCGGGCGTCTTTCGCTTCGGTAGCAATTTGACAATTGATTTGATCTCAACTGGTGCCTACAGCTCCAGAGAATTAGTTGTATTGGTCGAGATAAGATTAGGCATATGGGGGGCGTTATCGACGGTTTAAAGGGGAAAGACGGTGAACACTAAGCAGCTAAATGATCAGCATAAAGTTTTGCCTTGGTCTTTATTGCTTTCGGTTACGGTAGCGCCGTTGCGAAGTGGTGGTCGAGTTGGATGCCCGCGCTTGCTGACTCCTGACAAATTCCTAGGGAGATGTTGCCAATGCCACCGGCATCCTGTACTTCGTTTGATTTTACTATCCCATTGGCAGTTTATAGGCGCCATCAGCTTTTTTCCTAATGTGCTGGTGTTTGCTTTCTACGCGTTGAAAGGTCATGACTAACTCGGATGATAGCCAATGCTCGCATATTGATACCTTAGTTCCCCAGGAAGGGTTAATAGGGCGGTACACCACTTCACGTGTCGGCGTTGTTTTGCTGAGTTTCTGTCACCGCGCGCTCAGTTTCGACAACGGCCCGGTATATTTTAGCGGGAGTTTAAGTGGTATTGGGTACGGTGGGAGCGCCTTCGCGAGCAGTTGGGTAAATTTTTGTTCTAATTCTTATATGATTAGGAGTAGGTCTTTATTGCTTCCTTTACGTCGCCCAAACCGAGCAGGACAGGCAGGCGACCCAACGACAACCCATTCAGCGGCTCAATGGCCGTTGAAGGTATATATTTTTTAACACGGTGATACCCAGCAGTTTCATTGTGACGTCTTCCTCGTCACGTGTGTTGGCAGCCGTGTCCTAAGTCTTTTAACCCGCGTTTCTCAGCGAAAGATCCGGTTCTTGCATCCGTTCCGGTTTGCGATCCGGCTGTTACTTGCAAGATGTTTATTTAAAACCCCGCGTAGAATGGCAGAAAAGTTACACACTAGAAGAGAGTCAAGCTTGAAAGTGATTGCTTGGCTGGGCGGTTTATAGATTGCAATCTCAGTCATGAACCCACGTGTCTAGCTAGTTTAAAGGTTATACCAACCGCCTCCGATCCTTGCAGACTTGATAATGAGGTTTAATTGGGTTGGATGCTCCAAATGATCAGGATAGCTACTCCTCTACCACTGGCGTACCATATATCCTAGCAATACTTCGTAAAGTTGCAGATTATACATAGGACATTTGAAGAGCTGTCTAGGGATTCGTCCTCAAAATAACTAACAGTCGCCGTAAAGTGGGTCACGATCGCTATTCTTTTTTATTAACTAAGTCTGCATTATCAATATGATTAAGACTATTCGCAGGGGGCGCTTAGTATCAGGGTTTATAAGGCCGAGGTTAAATATGCGATCATCAAAGGTCGAAAAAGAGAGCCGGGTCGGTGGGAGCCGAACCCACAACCTTAAGTATGCGCGTCAATGCTCTTAACCACTGAATTACGATAACAACTCTTAATTCTAATATATGAAGGTTATTTCGTATTTAACCTGTTACTTAGTGCGGGCTCGCTCTCAGGATACAGTTGGGGTGTTAGCAGTTCTAGTATGAAAATGTATCGCGTAAAGTTTCGGCTGTTAACAGTTTCCGCAAGTAATATTTGCAGCCTCTGAAGTTGGCGGTATGAGTCCCACCGCATTTGACGCGCCGAGATACCGCAGCGGAAAAAGCTTGCAGCGTAGTCGAAGATCTGACAGCGGTGGCACTGGTCAACGTGATTAGTTTTTCGAAGTTCCACTTTTACTTGATAGGAAATGGCCTTCGAAGCTAATTGCTTTGGTTGTTCGGTTCTGGTATATGCACCAGCATTAATGGCAATGGACAATTCTTCCATTCAGGCATTAACAGTGTCCTCCAGGTGGACGGTGCCACTTAGAGGGGTGTGATACCTATCGCGGAGGTCTCACCGGTATTGAAAATGTCAAGCTCACGACAAATTCTACGGATAACAAAAATGGCTTGTCTTTAAGAAATTAATAGATGAAAAGTTTTAATTCCTAATTGTGCATGATCGCTGTGAATAGCGCGGTATTCTCTGGTCGTTTTTGAATATAATTTTATTCCAAGACCAGTATCTCTTGATTTCAGGATCAATGCGGGGTTGGATTGCAAGAGTTGTATAATATTGATGATATAGTAATAAATATGATATTTTTAGATCCAATAACTTTTAAATTAAAGTAATAATTTCTTGAAAACCAAAGTTTGATTGCTTTTTATTTTAACTGATAACTTAAAGACGGTGCGTTTATTGGGCAGAACATAGAAGGTAAACTATTAATTGAACTGGTTCTATGTTATATATATACCTAATTTTTAAAGATAAACTCTATTTTAATTTTTTTTAATACTATTATTATTTAATATTTGATTGTTGTTGTTAAAACTTTCTTTGTATAATTTGCTTAGTAGCCAGTAAGCAAAATGTGAAATTTACGACTCTTCAAAAGGTTTGGTTTTACTCCCTACTTTTATTTTGTACGAGAAAAGTATTAAGCAGTAAATAGTTGCTATCATATCGACTGTAAATTTTCCGTAATAATTATATAATAAATAAACTAGAGTCCGCTTTATCTTTACGACTCTCGGCGCCTTCTATGAGAGAGCGTTAAAGGGTGTTAAGCTCAAATTTAAAAAAGGCAAAAACTACACGGTTCACGACGATTACTATCACAATAATAGTAATAGTAAAAATATTAGTAAATATTATATTTGTAATTTTGATAGCTTAAGTAAAAAAATATTAATTACCATTACAATTCAATTTCTTCTACTATCTATTTACCGACCCTTATTTACAGGGGGAATAAGTATTAAGCAGTAAAAAGGCTGTTAAACTTTACCGTAGCACGCCAATTCAATGCAAATAATTGAAAAAAAGAATATAGGACACTACACTTATCTTGTTATAAATTTTCAGCACAATTAATTAATAGGTTAATACTAAGTCCCATAATATTGCTTTGTCAAGTTTACTTCAACTGTCACAACCCAAGGTATTTAAATATTGTAAAAAGGTAATGAACGTCTTAAAATAAGAATTCACGTAGAAAAAAAAAGAGAGCGCTCTCTAAGATAATATATTATAAGCAATTAAAAGTTTAACGACAAGTCTTTTTTAACCCAAATTTTACGGCGTACAAAGAGTTGCGAATAAAAATAGTTTGTTGTGATCTTCAAAAAAAATATGTCTGGATGTAATATAATTAGACAATTTATGAAAAGTGAGCAAGAAGACCGAAGAAAAAGGAGTGCGTTATCCTATTCACCTTTGAGAAATTGTGTTGAATAAATATTTTCTACATAGATTTAAGCTTAAATAATATTTAAATTCACATAATTTAAATTCGTGCTTTACAAATAGTAGAAGTATTTCTTAACAAAGATTGATAAAAAAACGAAATTCTTAAAACGAATTCTTTTAAATTCGCGTCAGAAATTTCTTAGTATAATTTAAGCTCAGTCCATAATATTTATTATAACATATTTTAAATAACAGCTAGAAAAATGCTTACGCGGTTTGAGTTTTTTTTTTAGATTTTTATAATCATGTGACAGCAACAGTGTATGAGTAACGCCACATACATAAGCATATATTCGTTCATATCGCAAAAAAAAAAAAACTCTTATGGATTTATTAAAGCTGTTTACAACACCAGCAACTGGTCAGTGATTGATCTATTGTTTCCCTAAAATTTGTTTCGTATATTCTATATGTACGTAATTAGTAATAGTTTTATCAATAGCCCAATAAAATCAGAGTTTCATAGATATAAAGCGAAGCCCCTCAGAAACAGCGTTAATGTAATTCGGGATTCCAAAAGTAGTTTATAAATTAAATAAAGCTTTTTATATATAAAATTGATGACTTAAAATCGGTGTGAGTAACAAAACTTATTTAACCTTAAAAAATAAAAACCTTAGTCAACTTTCTGCTTTAAGTGAGGATACGGCCCGTCACACCAGATAAAGGCATGTCACAGGATTATTTTCTTTCTAAATATATCCGTAATTCATGTAAAAATAATGTTATATAACTACCCCTTGTCTATAATATGAATATATATTAGCATTTTGATAGATAATATTTACAACTACAACATAATTGGGTAAAGAAAATAGAAATTTAATTTGGTTACTTAGATATAAAAACAAAGTCATTTTAAACATTATTATCAGAGATCTTGGTGATAATTTGCATAAACATCAGCATCTCAGTAATGCATAAAGATCTCATCATTTATTCTCAAAACCAATAATATTTTTTAAAATGCCTACACAAAACTAAGGAGGAAGAAAAAAACAAAAGAAATATTTTATATAAGATATGAATAATATTTATACGTACGCTTAACAATATTAACGTCTAAGCAACTAACCGGGAGTGACACCGGTATATTTCAAGTTGACCGTGAATTCTTATGAGACATACTTATTGTCTCGTCTTAAGAGAGACAAAAAAACGTAAATATTTTTTTAAAGGCTAAACTAAGAAATAGTCGGTCAGTTAAGAAAAGCAGCAATGTAGAAGGGGTTAACTTAACAAGTTCGGGAGTTTTCTAGAATATATATTAAAAACAAGGTTATATAATATAATAGTTATAAGTATACCATAGACCTTAATTTATCATAATATCTGTGGTCGAAGAAATAAAGCACCGTAGAAAAAATTTATTTGGTAATAGTGGACCCTCCAGAAGCGCCAAACCAACCCTACGTAAATATAGCGAGGGGATAAAAAAAATAGTAGCAGCGTACGCATGGACTGCATTTATGTAAGCACATGCAGAATTCCATTCCTCATACTACCAACAAAAGGAGAAAAAAACCACCCACTTTGTAAGACGAAAATAAAATTTTTACGTCAATGTGCCAGCCGACCTCCGTAAAATATATAATTCTTCCACAGCATACAATTTGATTTATACAGTTATTTAGGTTTTTGTTACTGTTTGAGTAACCCCTCTGTTTTAAAATTAATTAATCAAATACTTACCACTGCTCTCCTCCAAACGGTGGAAATTAGCAGATGTATTTTTTATACCTAAAACAGGCCCTCTAGTCATTTTACTAAAAATTATCGCCCAATAAGGCTTGTTGTTCTGCCTATATTTTGGTTTTCGAAAAAATTACAGATGCAGGCTTACCGAAGAAGCTAAGAAAACTTTTAACATTACAAAAGTAACAAGTGTGGTCTTTTTAGATATTAAGAAGGTCTTGAAAATATGGCACGATGGTCTAGCCGTTAAAATGATTACCGCCATCTTCCCTTTTAGCTTAAACTGCGGTAGTACATTCACACTTAACGAATAGAACTTTTATTGCTGGAGTAAGTCCGTTGAAGTCCGCTATTAGACAATAAAAAATGGATGTCGCAATGAATCTTTAGGGAAGTTGGGGCTTTAGCACTTTTAATTAATAAATGAAAAGTAAACAAAACGGCAATTCATTATAAATCATGACTGTAGTAAACTAGTGCTATAACTAAATATAAAAATTAACAAAAAAGTAGAGGGTTTATTCCTCTTTTAGTTTTGCTTTTTTTTGTCTTTAGTTTTTTCTGGGTGTTTTACTCATTCCTTTATCGCTACGACAAGGAAATCCTAAAAAGGATCGCATTAGTTGGGTTTAAAGGAAAAACTCGTAGGTACTTATTTGCTCTAAAAGAAAAACCATGTAGATAAATAATATATTAAGTTAAAACCCTATACATAGTTCAACATTAAGCATTTCAACACCACCGTCTCTTAACGCAGCGAACAAGTACCGAAGTTCAAAGCCAAATTTTCTAATAGTTTGAATAATTTATTGCTAACATTGCACAGGTGAAGCTGTTTTTTGTCTCTGCAGAGCTTTGTCAGTTCTTTTAAAACTCAACCCGCGTACCGAAAAAGTTCGACTCAAAAGCATTGCATAGTGGCTTAAAAGGCAAGTAGTTTACTGAGTAGCATCTATACCGTCTTTTGTCACAAGATTCCAGTCTCCTTTAAGGGGATAAATAACTATCGCACATAATTACTGTATCTCTTTATAAAAAGTCTGAAGGAGGCTAGACCGTCATTGCTGACCGAATAGTGGCACAACTTGCTCTTCCATCAGTGGCTGTGGTGTGTCCATTGCTTTATAGTAACGTGTCAGTCAGTGTAGTCGTGTTATCTGTAAACGGGAGATACACTTTCAGTTACTGTGGCTGTAAAGTTTAAACTAACAGACGCCAATTTAACATTTTTTTAAAAAAAAAAACTTTAGCAATCATGCATACAGAAGGAAGCTTTTTAGACTAGAAAGGAATTTTAAAATTATTTAAAACTTTTTAGAGTTATTTAAATTACAATTTTTCTTTTCAAAGAAAATTTCCACTCATTATTAAACATTTTAACTGTTTCCCCGAGGTCACGTATTTTACTAAAGTGCGTTAAATCTCGGTCTATTTCCTACAAAGGTAACGTGACTCAGTTTCCCTGTTTAAGAATTATTTAGGTTTTTCACGGAGAACACTTCTTTCGTTCTTTAACGTTGATCAAGTTTTTTTTTTAAAAAAGTTATATTTTTATTGTTTTTCTGTTTAACTAAGCAATTAAAATATATTATTAGGATTAAGTTTTTTGTTTTATATGTCGCCGGTGGTGCGAATTCCTCGGAATTTTAGATTATTAGAAGAACTTGAAAAAGGTGAAAAGGGTTTTAGTGATGGCTCTGTGAGTTATGGTTTAGATTCTCCCTCTGACACACTTCTCGAAAACTGGTTTTACTTTATTTTTATATAAAATATAAAGAAGTTAATATTTATACAGGACTGGGACTATTGTGGGTCCTTCTAACGTAAGACTTTTATTCTATAAAAAAAAGTATACTTTTATTCTTTCTATCATGTTTATAAGGGAAATTTTGCGAATAGGATTTACAATATAAAAATTTACTGCGGATTAGCGTATCCCGAGGAAGCTCCCACAGTCCATTTTATATCTAAAATTAATCTTCCTTTCGTAGATGATAATGGAAAAGTACAATAGTTATTAGTATAAATAATACTAGTACTTATACTAGATGTATTTTTTTAAGGTACTTCCAGAAAAATTTAAACCTTTGGGCAATTGGAATCCACAGTATACTATAGAAAAAATATTAACATCTTTAAGAAGGTTTTATTACCTATTATTATTACTACTTTATATTGAAGTTATTATAAATTTAGAGATATGGAGAGTAGTCTTTACTCAAATTTAAAACAACCACCGGAATTCGCTACCTATTGAATTCATTTTTAATTTTTTAAGCGTTTTTACTATAAAAATAAAAATAACAGAATAAATATATTTCTGTCTACTAATCATAAAATAATTTTTCCTTTTTTACTTTTTTATTGGCGACTATTTTTGTGATAGTTTTCGTCGTTGCGTTGTTTGTCTTATTTTTTGTTATTTTTTTATTGCACTTGCGCGAGCTGATTATATTTTTAAGGAATTTTTTTTAAACTTTAATTATTTTGCAACTGCTTTACTTATAGTGCATTACATTTCTGAAATGTCTTAGTAAAATTTTTTTTAAAGTGAACAATTGTTTTATAACCGCTTTATTCCAGTAGAATTTATACAATAATTTTGGAATTTAAAAAAAATTAAAAAAAAATTTAAAGCAAAAAAAGGCTTAACGATATGTTAAAAGAATATATATTAAAGAAGTTTGCCTTAAAAGAATTTAGTCGAGTGTAAAGTCTAATTATAGCTGCTTTTAAAAAGTTTCTATAAATTATACAAGTGAGAATTTTTAAAGACGCTTTTATTAACAGTTATTGTTTTGAGTAAATAAAAAAAGCAACTGTTTGAAGTCAGCAATCATATTTAGCGTCGACTATAGCGGAACTCTTTGCTCACCGCACTTACCAAAATAAAGTTAAGTTAATGTAGTTACAATTGGCTTTATTAAAGTTTTTCACCGTTTTTAGGAAGTTTTACCAAATCAACTACAGCAAAGTTAAGTTCAGTAAGGATACTGAAGTGCGTGTATTCCTTAAAATTTTCCCCTTTTTAACAGTCTTTAGATGTGCAATATATAGTGGTATTGTCCATAAGGTTTATTAGTTTACTAGTTTCAAATTTAAACATAAGAAAAAGCATAGTTACCGCGAGGTTCTAGTTGACGTTCATCTTGTAGCGTTTATAGTGATAGTCTACACGGCTCTACATAACCGAGTTGCCATTAAAGCGTTAGTAACCAACTTTGCTCCGAGAGCATAATACGGTTCTTAGATGACACTTCCTGTTTAGTTTTCTACGCCACAGACCTTTTCAGGCCGAGTACTTGGACGGTAATAAATTACTCGCTTCTAAAAACGTAGTAAATGGGATGGGGCTCCTTTTCCATGGTTTTGAAACTCCAGCTTGATTGAAGGGCCTTTAGCTGGGGACTTAGACACATTTATAGAAAATTATCTAATAAACTAGATAACAATCTTATAAGTTCCTACTTTACTAATTATCAGACGTACTACAATGTGTTTTTATTTCTAGTTAGAAGCGGTAAATACAACTTTATTTCTCCCTATTGTAAGTAATCCACTTCTACTTTGGTATGACCTAATAGTATTTATTGTAATTTTATTGAATTACCCTAAGTTATTGGTATCCTTTTAAATTTCGAAAGGTTCTCATAGGGCTTCAAAGCTATCTTTTTCCTGCTTACTAGTGTCTAACAACTAGGAGGAAGTCCAAAAAATAAGTAGCAACGATAGATAATAACACAATGAAAAAAAAAAGGAGTAACAACTTGTCTCACGCTACAACATTTCCTAAGTTAGCCTTTTTTACAACCTAGTTACCGTTGTAATAATCCTATGCCATAAAACTAATAAAAGGTGCTTTTCCTTTGGAACTAGGGAGTTTAATTTCGGTATGATATCCCTCGGGCAGAGTACTTTCTAGACAAAACCCATTTTTGTTATAGTATTAATACCTAGCTGAAACGACACAAACATATAGTGCAATTCTTACTTCCGGTATAATAAAGTCTCTAGAAATCAATTTTAATAAAACGGAAACTCTGGTTTTCAATTTCTCGATGTCGAGCATGGGCTTGAACTGTCAGGTGCTCATACTCCTTCCTTTACCTTCGATCAATGCGAGGTAAGCGAAAGTTATGCTTTAAGCCCCATCTCAGCGGTGCAGGTTGTGGGGCGGTTTAGAGGAAAATGTAGGAGAACAGAAACGAGAAGACGCACAGAAAAACAAGATGCATTTTCATACCTATTCAACAAAAAAAATTAAATAATAAATTTAACTTGATCCAACTATTAATTTATTTGATCCAAATTAACTACAAAAATGGATCAAGAACAAAGCATCATCCTTTGCAAATAATCTAACCCTTACTCTTAACCTTAGTTAACCTAACCCTAAGGATAAATTTTGTAACGTTAAAAAGTTATGCGCAGCGATTAAGATCTTGATCATTTGTTATAAGATCTATCGAACTTAATAATTTAAAAATAATTCGAAAATTCTGTTGAAAAAAGTATGATTAAGCCTATAGTTTACAAACCATACTTACACGTTGTCGAATAAGTTAAAAAGTTAGCATATACCCAAGTCATGTGTCAAAAAAAAAATTGTAAAGAGGCACTTCATCTTGTTTAAGCTGAAAAGTCCAATCTCCAGGAGCGTGCTTAGTACTACTACCACGTACTGTGCTTTGTTTAAATATTTGGATATACTTCACGTTCCCTGCCGCTCGTGTCTCAGAAAAGTCGTCATTTATCAATAAATAAAAATTCTTATACAATAATGCAGTGACCTTCTTTAAGGTTACAAAATCGTTAAGGTCTATAATAAGACTTTATGTAACAACCTATTAAAATGTTCTTGGCTTTTCTTTTTTTTAAGGGTTCTACTTCAATTTCATATAATACATTTATGAAGTTAGGGCACTTGTGTCAAATTTAAGGTGCTCTGTAAACATTTTTAAAAAGAGGGCTAAGGAAGAAATCCAGAGTTCTTCGATCGAGATCCGAAAGAATTTTTTTAAAATGCTTTGGAAGTTTTTTTAAGGTAGTATGGCCGTTCCTCAACCGTTTTATTGGCTTTAAAAAAGCCTTTTTCAACCTTTAAACCCTCTTCGCCTTATTCTTCTTTTCAACTTTATTTATTTATTAACATAATTATTAATATTTACCATCTGTTAAACTAAAAAGCTTAATAGTTGAGCTTTTTAGCCGTTCAAACAGTACTTTTGCGACAACATTCAACCCACAAGCTGGAAGGGTTGCACTGTTTGGCTTATTAATTTCTTGACACAGCGGATGTGGCTAAAGACATAAAAGGGATTAATAAAACTTTATTAACGGCCTTTCTTTTATAAAGACTGCAAACTTTTTATACACAAATTAAGTTAAAAAAGTTGTCAGTTGTAAAATGGGTGCGAGTAAAGATTAAGAGTTTAAGACAACCTGATTACGAATAGAAGTTTGTTAAAAAAATATTGTGCCAACAAAAAAAACTGATTAGTTCTTATTCACTTTACTTTTTAGTATGCGCCTTACACGTAGCGGAGTTTATTTAAAATATATGTGTATACAGAATTCGACTGACGGCTTTAATGTTTACAAGTTTGTACCGTAATTTTTTCAAATGTACAGTTGTTTTAAAAAAATATATTTTGAAGGTGCCTATTGTTAAAAATGATAATAAACTACTTAAAAAACTTTTACTTTATATAATTAAGTTTTCGTTATTAATTCCTTTAAAAATTCAGAAAGCGAAAATAGACACTTTATAATTATTTTTAAAACGATTACAAAATTATATATTAAAAAATTTTTTATTTTTTTTATATTAAGGATCGAGCTGCATTGGTAATCCCGCGTGGTCGACTAATTCTTCTTCCGCAGTTCCATTAACAATATTATAATTGGCGGTCTCCAGATTTTCCTGAATCATTGTATTATTTTCGGAGTTAGCGGGATTCACCTCGCTTTCAACTTTAGAGTCCACAGTTAAATTAATCTGCGCTACCTACAGTAGTAATGATGGCCGCACTTAATAATAAAAGAAAATAGTTAAGACAACTTTCTCAAGTCCCTTTAAGAATTTAAAGACATCTTTATAACAGTGTTTCGGATTTAATAGTAGTTCGCATATGCGTTGTATAGTAAAAGGAACTCTACGAAAAAAAGGAAACGGCTTAAGATCAAAAAAACTTTGTTGCTCTTTTTTTTTTAAAAAAGATTTTTTCTACTTTAACACTCGTCAGTAAAGCGTAATGAAGGATTGCCCTGACGACCTTTAAAGAAGCGCTAGACTCACATTATTCTTCAATTTTAAATTTAAAAACTCACTTTGTATCCGGTTTAAGGTAATTAAAAAGTTACATACGCTGTACGCTCAAGAAAAATATGGCAGAGTTTTTCTACTTGGTCGTTCAACTGAACCTCAGCTTCGCCAGATAAAGTGCCAAAAGTTGTAACAGTCTCCAAAAAAAAATAAAAATTGGTACAATAAACTATATAAATTGTTTATGTTTAAAATTAACTTGTTTAAGCTTCTGGCATATTAGAACTGAAAGAGAGCTCCAAGGCAAACTGCAAAGATGAGGACCAATTGTTTTTCCAATGGAAACGCTACTATGTTACTGTAAGCAAAGTAACCTTACAGTGCACGTCTTAGAGATTTCCTCCAACTCTTGTTGATCTATTAATTAACAACTTTTAAAGTAAGAAAGTTTTAAGTAAAAAAGAAATAATATAATACCCAAACAATTCGGAGCATGTACATTGCATACATCCATTATTTATAGTAAATAGGATGAAAGGCCGACTTCGTACTCTGCCAGTCGTTCCATGCGAAAAGAAAGAAGGACCACACTTAGTGAAATTTATGCTACCCAACGACACGTAGCATTTCTGACTCTAGAGACGCTCCCTAAGGGTTCGAAATTTCCCAAGCAGCAGCCGAGAAATACCTAACTATAACGGTTGCTTATGCGAGGCAGAACATTTTAGCACTCTACTTACTTTAATATGTTGCGCTCTAAACGTTTTGACAGATAAGCCCGACTTGCGCGCATTAGATATCACGTCTCTCCTTGAGGCACTGATGCACTTGGCGGCCGTCTCTCAAATGCAAATTCCTGAAAATTCTACCGTTGTCAGGCCTTCGGGTACAGTGCCAAGCACCAACGCTACTACCCTTTGTTGCGATAATTAGGGTAAAAGCTACTTCACAGCGCTGTGTACTAAATTATTAGGGTTTTTGTTAAATGTGCGGATTGAGGTGAGGCGCATATTGCAAATTGTCGCAGCTAAAAAATTACTCTCGAAGGCCTATACAATACCCAATAAAACTTTTATACTTAAAGTCCACTTCTAAGTTAACTTAAACGACCTAGAATACCCCTCTCCAAGGCACAAGACAACTCCTCAGCCACCAATATTGACAAAAAGCTATCAACGATGTTTGAAACTATTGATTTAGAACCCCTCTCCAATCCCAGCAGGCTTTGATTCAGCGCGAATTAATCGACCAGAGTTCTGCAACTTTCCACGTACCTCCAGGAAGGACTCAAAAAAGCGAAGGAGGCGCAGTTTATTGGCCAGTCGTAACATCTAAACCAATGCTACATCTAGGTCGATGAAAGATGGCTCAGTTGTACTGCTTTCAAGGAGATCGAGATCAGACTTTACGCCAAAAATAGTTTCTGGATATCAGCCTCTTGTCAGCAGTGGGCATAGCAGTTGAATATTTATATTTATTTCTATGTAGTCATTAATTTTTCTTCTTCATCAAATAGGTTTATCTTTAAATAGTTACTTTTAACTTTAATTTTATCTGAGTTTGATCTTATTTAATTATATCAGATTTGTTTTATATATATAATGAAAAACTAAACAAGGTTAAATGTTAATTTTATTAATATTTCAATAAATTAGATTTAAATTTACTTTAATTATATTTTATTTAAATTTTATTGTGAAGGTCAAACAAGTAAACAGTCGATTGTGTTTGTGTGGTATTGCTATAAATTATTTATAAAATTAATATTTATATATTAGTCAGTATTTTTTTCTGATTTAGTTAAATTATTCATAATATATATATATATATCACCGCTTAAAACCGCGCTCAAAGTTCCAGTTCGTATTTCAGCAAGGGCATTCAACGACGCAACTCCCAATTTTTTTAGAGTCGTGCTACTAATCTCAAGAAGGCAACGAGTGGCAGCTTTGAATGTCACCATGCGCGTCCACGAATAGCATACCCTGGATATAAATAGAATATAAATAGAGACAGCACCCACCCCTTTGGGAAGGAGGGGGGAAGAAATTAAATTTTTTCTGCTCTTTGTTTCCTGCGTGGAGCGCGTTTGTGATACATGGGGTTACCTATATACCGCGTTACACATATAATTTATCTGAGAAATTTATTTATACATCCATTCCTACCTTGGGTTAAATATATCTACGCTTCTGTAGCCACTATCCGCGAGAGTGCCATTCTAGGATTGGCACTCTATGAAGTAATCTAACAGGTGAATAATTTATGGTCAAGTTTCTTCAATAATTAACCTTGCACTTGTATTACAATGGGAGACAATCTTGAGGGAAACTTTATTAATATTAGCTAGCTAAGAAATATATGGCCGTATTAATAATTATTTTTTACCACTTCGCCCACTTAACCAAATTGAAAGTCATATAAATATATCCAGTCCTAATTCTTTTACCCGGTTGAGGATTATAATGGAAATATGAAATACTTGTATCCTAACAATAATTTAACGATATATTCTTTTTCAAATAATAGGGTTTTTTGATTAATTATTAAGGAAATTTAAAATTTTATTATTAGGGCAACGTCGTCCTTTAGAAACTTGTGGAGAACTTGGGGAAACTTCTTGCACTATAAATGATAATGGAGGAAAGTGAACTGAAAAGACCTTATTAAGAACCAATTATATAGTTTGCATGTGTAGTTGAAGAGGTTTGTGGCCAAGTTTTCATTTCTCTGCCGTTGCAAATACTCTTCTTAGATAGGTATCTTTAGTAGACACGCAATTATAAATTTAAATAAGAAAAGGTGTAAGAAGTCCCCCAATACTTTATCAAAAAATGCTAAGGCAAGTCCACCAATTATAAATATTGTTTTCAAAAGCAGTTAAAAAAGTTTTTTAGGTGAGCTGTTTTAGAGAGGGATGTTCACAGAACGAAAAGTAGAGATTTCACACAAAACGATGATGTTCATCTTACATTGCCTTTCTATTTTATTTTTGACTACGGCTGAAGTTTTTTATTTGTATCAAAGTGACAAAGAACAAGGTAAGAAATAAGAAAAATTAAGGGAATTTCAGTTTAATTATAATCTGCAAAAAGGTCTTCGAAGGAAGAGTCACGAGTAAAATTTAATTGTCGTCTTTTATAATAATTTATTATTTTATGCTTTTACTAAAATACTTACTTGGAGAAAGACATCATTTTCATCGTTCACACTAGGACTTCTGCAGGCAATATTATTTTAAGGTAAAAAAGAGTTGAAAGCATAAATAGTTAGCACTAAATGTGGGGTTCTTTTCAAATAAATGTTTATAGATGCATGAGTGTAAATGCAAGGTGTTTTTACTATACTAAACTATACTTGACGTCAGCTGATATATATAATCTCGTATGGCGCACGCTAGATTAAAGTAAACCTCCGTTGTCGCCTAAATTCAGACTTTACAACGAATTTCTGTAAGCCTTTACGATAAATTATTATACTACCTAAACAGTTTATAAATTTTATTTTACTTAAGCAAAATCATAAAAACGGTGTAAGCAAGCGTGGGTTCTTTATTCTTTCCTCCTAGCCCTGAAAGTACTGTGTTAAACCAAAACAACTTTATTTTTTATTAAAGTTTTCGTTAAATTAAATGTTTTTGGAGCGCTGATGCAGTTTCATTTTTATATACTATACTTATAATGGATACTTAAGAAACTAAGAAGTCACCCAGCAAAGAATCATCCTATAATAAATTAAAGATTAACAAATCTATTTTTGTTTATAAAAATTTTACAGACCTTAAGAAAACCAATATCACATTTTGAATTTTCCCCAACTAGTGAAAATAAAGGAGCACTCGAATCTGCGAATAACTACAACCAAAAGTTAAAGATTATAGTTTTAAGTTTTTCTTAAAAGACAGTAATATGATGTATATTAATAGATAAGCTATATTTTAATTATTTTTTCAGTCCCTGTTGTAACTCTACTCTGAAAAATACTTGAATATAAGCAACCAGCGTGGGCGTTTCTTCCCATAATAGATAGAAATACTTTTTTTTTTAAAATAAAGATACCAAGAAACCTTTTGTTAAGCCTATTAAGAAAAGTATTTTACTACAAATAAGCCAGTTGAAAAGCTTTAAGTAAGCGGGTTGCCTTCAAACGGTAAGATACACTTTGGGCTATCTGAGCACTTCCTAACTACTAACTATGCACTTAATCGCAAAAGCCCTTTTTTTATAAGATAGAAGTCTGATACACCTTCCAAAGATGAGTAAAAAAGCCTTCAAGTTCTTCTACGTTTGAAAAATAAAATCCAAAGGAGACGGATGGATTTAACTGCTTTAATTTTAACTTGCGGATACGAGAACTTATATAGCTCTAAAAAGTTTTTTTCTTATAACCTTTTTAAAGTAACTCTATTAACTGTTACGCTAGAGTCTATTTCCCCGTGCACGGAAATCTCAGCCACAGGTTGTGTTTTGTGGGGATCCAAATACAGAAGTTGGTTGCCTGCGGTTATTATAAAATAACTATGTACATTGGTCGCTACATAGTACACAACCTTCAAATCCGATAAAATACAAAGCAGACCTCGGCTTCCCCCCTATGAAACCCAGCGAACAAGAACATTTAAGTATTTCCTGCTTGGCAAGTCGACCAAATTATTTTTTAAAAAATATGGGTTAAAAACCACTTTACTTTTAATATATATAGCAGACAAGCATTGGTAGTGTAGTCGAAATTACTATAAAAGTAAACATTTTGAAATTAAGAGAAGAGAAGATTTTCACCTTCATTTGCTCAAAGTAAACTTTGTTGATAGTTTTAACGCCCAGTCGTACGGGTACAAAAAGTATTAAACCTACTTCTACAAAATATTTTTATAGATTTTTATATCGATTGAGATAATGGAAGACTAACTATTTTCCGTTAAGTTTGTTGCTTCCATTGCCGTATTTAACAATTTTAAATTTTCTTTTTGAGAAATATAATATGTATCTTTTTTGAAAATAAATCCCAGCGGATGCCAAGAGGTTTTCTGCTTGTTACTTTTATTAGCGTTTGAATCCACACAGCACTTTTTTTGCTTGCTAGCATTTCTGTTCCTATAGAGGATTCCCACTTTGTCTCTAAGCACAGTTTTACACACCACCCCTATTATAGTAGTTTTAAGTATTAACTGAATAGAGTTGAAATAATTGTTGATAGTAATTTAGGTATACAAAACGTAAATTATTATATTCAATTAAAAGAATAAAATTTTTTAACTTTTTTAAACGTTTAAATTACCGTTCATCGCGACATGAACGTTAATAGAAGTAATAGTTTCGTTTAATGACTCGGTAATTAACCTTTTTATAAAATTTTATTAATATATTAAAGGAGAGACTTAAATATAATACTTAATGACTTGACAAGTTAATGCAGGCCCAAACCATTCCCCTGCAAAGATCCCTAATTCCTTTCCTTTTAACGTTAGATTTTGTATAGAGTAAGGAAACTCCGAAGCATCATAAAAAAGTCCTAAAATCTGAATTTATTGTAATGGTTAAACAAAAGCAGAACATAATCGCCAGCACAATAAATATTTAAAAGATAGTAAATGCAAATTTAATGTTTGTTCTTTAAAATTCATTACATGGAATAATAGAATTTAACAAACTAGAGTAAGAAAGTAATTTTACCGGAAGGCTTGTGATATGAAAACTATTTACGAACTTTCAAATCAACTAACAATAAGGTGAAGCTAATCTCAAGTTCATCGGAACAGCTTGGACCGAAAGTCCTTAATCTACTAAAACACTGCTTATGCCGCATTTTACCGGAGGGCTCTCTACCCCGGCAGTTCCGTAGCCTGAAAGCGGTAGGAACTTTGCCTATGAACGCACGCCACCTAGTCGGCTGAGCTGGAAAAACCACAAAGAACCGCAAAGAAGAGAACAACGGGGAGATAGCAGAAACCTGGAGATTTAGCAATAAACTACAAATTTTTGGTTGAACTTTTAATATGTTTACTACGAATAAGGTAAGCGTAGCTAACTACCAATTAAAATGAATATGAGAAAGTAGTATATCTCAAAACTTTGTTAAGACGAGGATCTGAATGCGCGTTTGTTCTCCTCCAATCTATTTAAAGCATGTAATAATAATTAAATTGTCGTCTTTGGCGTGCACTTAGGCTACGAGAAGGAAACTAAAGAGCCTTAAAAAGAATATCTAAGTGGAAAGTACCTCGGCCTAAATAATGGCGAACAAGTCCTTCCGCAAAAATCATCTGCCCGCACCTTAACATACAGCCCCATCCAGAATCTGAAGAAAATGAGGTCCCGGGTATCGTCAGAAAGTGGCTTCGATATGTGCACCACACCCTTGATATGATATCATGGTGGTAATTATGTTGTTCCTGGTCTTAAAGAAAAAATTTAACCTTTTATTAATACAATAACTCCTATGGATAAAAGTGAATAAAGTAGCTATTGAATACCTCTGCTTAGATCGTATAAGCGTCCCATGATGCAAACTAAAGAGATTCTAGCAGACATAACGATGGAAATTGATGTACTTTTGAAAAATTAAGGCGACTTGAATTTTTATTTATATTACAAAACTTATATTTTGTAAACCTTTATTTAAACGTCGTCGCAAGGATCTAAAGTTTAACTAGGTACTTTTAATTCACTACTAAGTAAACTTAGGAGTCCAGCATTTAGCTCATACCATTCATTATATTATTAACTCCTAATTTGTATATTTTTTAACTCTCTAGTTGGTCAATAAATATTTCAAGTATATTTATAAGTAGTACCTCATTTACTATATTAAGTAATGCAAAAGGGTAGAGCCTAAATAGGTCAAAGCAGATTACAAATTTATTTAGGTTAGTGCATGTCTTTTCTCCTTCATGAAAAACTTTTTTAATTTACTTTTTAAATAGTAACTAAAAAAACGTATATGGTTACAAATTATTTAATTATTTTTTAATTATTTTTTAGTAATATTAATTGTTCAGTATCCTGATTTTATAATTAGTATAAAAAAATACTTTTCTTTTATTGCTTAAATCCCAAATAATTTTAATATTATCTAAAAACTCTGTAGCTTATGTTAAATGCCCTTATTATTTGATAAAAGCGCTTATAAACAATAATTACAAGTTAATCTACAATTTTCCGTTATCGACGAAAATACTATAAATGTAAAACGCCTTTCTGTCAACCCCGAAGTTGTTGACATTCATATAAAAAATAAACTTTTTAAAGCGTTCAAATACTTTGATTTCTTCTAGGAACTTGTAATTTAACGTAATTAAGTTATTAAATTCAGTAAACCCAAGAGAACACAAAGATAAAAATATGAAGACGCTTAAAGAGAGCTTATCTCATAAAACTTTTCTTAAGGCGGAAGAGAAAAAATATTGTTAGAAGGTAATCGCATCACCTTCAGAGCTCGTTGGTATTTTAGCAAATTGATTTAAATATTCCTTTGTATATATTAATATGATGTACAGCTAATACCACAAAAAAAAGTTTAAGCAACTCATTTATTTTCTATTGTTTAAATATAATACTACTTCTGGCTTTTAACTTTCAGCATTGTTGCTTTTAGGAGACATATTTACGCAAAGTTTAACAAAGAAATTTTTATAAAAACCGTAATAACTTTACTTTATAAAACTTATTAACCTTACAAGCTAATTTTTTGGTTGAAAAGCTTAGTATTTTTAGTTTGTGGTAGCATAAAATTTCTTTGTCCTGGTGATCTTTTAAGTTTGCGTGAATCCATCCGTAGCGTATTTTTCTTATTATAATTAAAGGATATAAATTTTTAAAATTCATTTTAATTATTGATCTTAAAATATTATAACTATTAAATTCGCAGCTTGTTAGCTAGCGGACAATCCGAAAATAATAAGAACCCTAAAAGGAAACCTGGGGTTTTACCTATTAAAGGTATTGAATTAGATGCTACTCTTTTTAATGGTTGAGACCTATAGACAGTGACTAATAAAGTGAATTAATAATTAGATAACAAAGACTATTTATAAACCATCCCTGGGGTACTACAAACTTCGGCAGAAACAGCAAGACTAACTGCTTTGCAATTGAGGGAATTGACGAAAGTCAGAGGAAAAGAAAAGTCCGCCCCCTCGCAACCAAATGCCTTTACATTACCAATGACTTCTAAAGAAACCGGTCATTTACTTAAAAGGAAGTTTATAGTCTATAACCAGCTCACTATAATAGTTATAGAAAATTCTTAACTAAAGTAAAAAAAAAATTATGAAGCTACCCTAAGCCATATAGTTGCTAATGTGCTAAAAATAGTTAAACTTTAATAAGAGTACAAGGGGTTAAAGTATGATATATTCAATTACAATCTATCAACAATCAAAGTTTGAAACCTGGATAAAAAAAATTAAAGAAAACTCTAGTATAACATTTCACACTATAGTCACATTAAGAAAAAATTATAATGGCAATGACAAAAATTAAAGTAGAACTAAGATAGAAGCTTAGAAGTACATTTAACCATGAAATTATGCTAGAAAATAATACAATAGTAGACAAATTTTAATAGACAATTATAAATTAGTGAACAAGAGCTAAGATAGTACACATTACCATAAAATATTACACTTGTAAATACTACGAAAGCATTTTACTAAAATAAAATATGCTGGAGGCTCACCAGTATTACTCCGACTTAGAATGATATAAAATCTCTAACAGAAAACTTAAAAATCACACATGCAGGTACGATTATATACTGTAGATAATTCAAGATAATTAAATTAAAAGTATAATATATATAAGTATAAAAATTAGGCATATTAAAATATATTAAAGTAAGAAAATAATTAAATATATTAATTATTTGCATTTAATTTTAGTAAACACTATAGGTCTCCAATTTAATTCACTAGAGGTTGGCACAGCCCCACCTGACTGAAAAGAAGGTCACGTTATTTATAAAATTACAATTTCTGGTGAATGCGTGTTAAATCTATCTTTTTTGCTTTTGTTTTGCGTTAGTAGTACTCCACGGCTCATGCAGTTTTTTAAGCAAGTTGCAGTGAATCTAAGACTTACTAAGTATGCGTTTATAAGGACCCTTACTGCTAAGCAAAATTTAAAAGCCGTTTGCGAAACCTCTGCTGGTGAGCAATAGGGCTTTACAATTTGTATACTTAAGCGCTCTTACTTATTTATTACTGTTACAGGAACTTTTGTATTAGAACTTTTTTCAAAAATGCTCCCCATAACAGTTGGTAGCTTCATTGATCTCTCTCGAAAAGGCTTTTATGATGGCTTGCACTTGTAATACTAAAAGTTCTATGAAATTTACATACCTTTTTTACGGCTTCCTCTTTTTTTTATCGAACTAATATAATATATTATCAGCCATCGTGTAATCAAAGACTTTATGATTCAGTTTGGTTGTCCTTATTCTAAAGATCCTTTTTCACATATGGTAGGAACTGGTAATAAAGCACCGGTCTTTAATTTCTAAGTAAAACTCTTTTTTCTAACTATTTCTGAATTTAACTTTTCTTTTGGAGAGGCGGGCCGACACCATTTAGTACCTTCCAAAGTTGTGATGGTTCGTCTTGTGTTAGGGATTCGTACGGAAACATAATAGATGAGTGGATTCATAAAATAAGCAATACTCCCGGCACTGTGTCGATGGCTAATACTGGTTATTTTTTTTTTGTTTTTTGCTTAAACTTGAGTCTGGGATTAAAAAACTTATTTATATAGGAAAGAAAAATACAAGCGGTTCGCAATTTTTTATAAACGTTGCGGACAACACTTTCTTGGATTACTGGAGACCGACTCCCAGCGGACATCCAGTCTTTGGTGAAGTTATATCTGGAATGGACGTAATTAATAATATCAGTCGTGTAAAGACTAATATAAATGATGCTCCTGTTACTCCTGTTAAAATGCTTCGGGTAAGTAGTGTTGTTCCTCACCAAATATTCTTATCAAACTTTTTATTATATGTAAAGGTTACTATTGAATGATAGCCGTAAGCTTCACTCTAATAAACTTCTCTTTTTTTATACAAAATTTTTTTGTAAATTTATATTTATTTTATTATTGTTTAATTTATCCCAACTTCTTCCTGCGGTAGTCATTAAAAATTCTTTCAAACCCAATTGGTTTATGTTCCACTCTTTGTAGAGAAATTTTTTGCCCCAGTAGCTCCCAATTTTCAATGGATTTTAAAAAATTCTTTCCAGTTCGGCAAGTTGATTATTTAAGCTATAATATATATATATATATATATATATATATATATATTTACTTTACACACGTGCTCGTGGCTTCTTCCACGCGGTAAAGGGATTGGCGCCTCCTGAAGTATGCAACAAGCTGGGTACCTTAGGGAAAGTGGATTGAATTTCTTTATAAAAAACAACTAATTATACTTCTGAAGCTGGCGTTTTTATATTAAGTTTTTTATAAAAGCACGTCGTGCTTTCATTTTTTGAGTGATAAAAGTATTACACTTTTTGATGTCCGACTGGAATTTTTTTAAAATCGTAAGTAGACTTACACGTAGGGTTCCCTGTCTTGGAATCCAGGGAAGACGACTTTGATGAAGACATTTATATTGTTAGGTATATGATAGCCGTACTTTGTACACAGGTTAAAATAGTGACATTTAGTGGATTAAAAAAACGTGACCGAAGATTTCCAAAAACTGGAAAAGTTTAATTCGCAACCCGGCGAGGAGGAAATCTCGCAAATCCGAGCCTTTTTATTATCTTTGTAAGGAATTGCTGCCTATAGGGGCCTATTTTGAAACCTCTGCTGTTGACGGTAATGCATAGCAGCGGTTATTTTCTAGCTCTTCTCCAACGACCTTTCCTTTAAAAAAAGTTTATATTTTAATTTTACCCGACGATTCCTTTAATAACTTACCTGTGTATAAAAATTGGCTTAACAGCATTTTGCTATTTAAATAATCTCCAAGCTGTTACACGTTTTTTTTTTATCATAAGAAAGCTTTATTACTTTTTAAGACTACCTCTTACGAACCTGAAAATAAGTCAAGCTGCAAAAATAGCTTTTTATAACGACTATAATCTCATCGCTTGCGACCGCTACAGCAAAGTCTGCGCCATTTAGCATTCCCAAAGCTGACCAAGGTTTAAGTACCTACCAAGTTGACCGCCTTTTTCTGAAATAAACTTTCCGCCAAATACTTTGTTGGGAAGCTTTACAATTTCAGCGAAGTGATTACTTTTACGATATTTTACCTTGCCTATGGGCTTCCACTTGGATTCTGTTTTTTTTATTTAACACGCGGAGGTTAAATAATAAAATTTTAGTTTGCATACCACTGAGTAAGGAATAACGCAAGCACATTTTTAAAACTGCCTGTGGAGGAGGGGACTCATTTTCCTCCATCTATTAGTTAAGAAAGTTATTATTTTTTTATAAAATGACAGTATTTCATGACTGCAGTCAGCAAGCAAAATACTTGTTTTAATAAGCACTGTGACTGTTTTATAAACAGCAAGTTGGCTATGTATTTAAAACCTTACAAAAGTTGTTATATAATCTAATTATTTTCGTGAAACGTTTCAATTGAGAGGCCTTAGATATCGAATAAGCGTCCTGTAACAATTTTAATCTATTTTGATGTTACCTTGGCTATGACATATATACAGTATGAACTCTTGTCGAGACCACAAAGAACATTAGATCCACATTTTGAAATTATTTCATTAGCAGTTTTATATATATTGCCGAAATGTTCGCTGTTGTTCAAAAAAATGGTAGCCCAGTACAAGTTATTCCAATTCACTGTAGCTTTGTAAACGCTATTTGTTATATTTCAGCTGAAGATATTGAGAAAAAGCTATTACAAATACCTTTGGTTAACACTAATCATTAGGATCAGAATTTAAAAATATAACTTTTTTTATCATGCATCAAATTATTAAGCAAATAACTAAAATTAGTCTATGACAACCAATCGTTAAGTATTTATGAACACATTTGTTTCACAAAAATTATAGAAACTGTTCATTTATGCATTCCCATAAGGACTCCCGCCTAAATATTAAATTAGCCGTTCACCAAAAGAAACGGTGTTTCCAACACTTTTGCGTGACCCCGTAAAAGGTCTCAAGAATGATGTTAATTTCTTTAGTAGTATAAAAAAAACCTGGAAAAGTTTATCTACTCTTTTGTAAGGAAAACTGCATATGCGTAAGGGTGACCTTCGCGCGTACAACCTTAACGTTCACTGCCTCGATATTAGTAAAACAAGCAGGAACTAGCAGGAAATGTATATTTGATGAACAAATATATGTGTATTATGTAAACTTTGTAACAAGCTTACCTTAATACAAACGCTCGGGTAGCAGTTTAAGAGAGTAGAATTTAGTAGGTGTCTTCGAGTTTTAAATATTTGAAGCACATGTGAAGAGTAAAAAACTTGAAGCGTGTTTAGTAAGAATTCCTTGACTGAAAAATAAGCCTAACTATGTTTTAAGTTAAAATTTAAAAGGTTTTTAAAAAAATTATAGACAATCTATAACTATTTTTACCTTATTGTATTTTTTTTTTGGCTTGGTAGATTATTTCGGTCAAAAAAAGGCCATTTGGTAGGCCTTATGGGCCTAGGTTTAGCCGTAGCTGACATCTCCCAATACTACAAGCTGGTCAGTTTTACGTCTAATAAAGAACTCTCCCTACATTAAATATAACAAATCCTAACTATACTTTTTGCTGACGCAAAGTTTTGCAAAGTAATCCTGCAGTACTCTATTTAACAACAATATATGTCCTATATGTAGCTCATGTACTTATCTAAAAGATAACGCACTCAAGTGTTTAAATTTAGATACCTTATTTGGTTGTAGCAAATAGCAGCAGTTACTTCCTTTTCTTCTTTTGGAGGTGTATGAGTTTAACGTCTTCTTTTCGGACAAAGTGGATATTGCTATATTCTTTTAACTTAAACGCTACCTTTATGTATTTGTAGTTTTGTTGTTCTTAAATATTGTTCTATAATCTAATCTCCTTAAATAATCTTAATATTTTCGTTTGCTTTTTTTGCTATTTAGCTCCACGTTGGTGGCCACCTGGCTCAATGGTATTTTCTTTAACCTTTACATTAACTTAAAAGTTTTGTTATTTTAATAATATATATTCGCGTTATATATCTTCGTGAATACAGTAACCGACTTGATAATAGCTTAAAAAAGTCTTATAGTTGCATTAGCTTTTAACCTTATTTATAAGTT
This sequence comes from Zophobas morio, assembly GCF_036711695.1. Taxonomy (NCBI): domain Eukaryota; kingdom Metazoa; phylum Arthropoda; class Insecta; order Coleoptera; family Tenebrionidae; genus Zophobas; species Zophobas morio. The sequence continues at coordinate 12,092 of NW_026973327.1, read as the reverse complement.
TTAAAATGGCATAAAAATAATTAAGGTCCTAATTTCCTAAGTCGAAAATAACAACTTTAAAAATTTAATATTATAGTTATTCGTTAATGGCTTTAGTCTTAATATAAGTCCATTAAAAATAACGTAACTTTATTTAAAAAAAACTAATAAAATAGCTTTGTATCGTTTACTTTGCGAAGAGACAAGTTGTACTAAAGTAAACTAAACAATGGGATATAATTTTAATATTACTAGATAATATTATATATATTACTTATTATATACTATATTTATTCTTTACTATTTTTCAGAGATAAAAAATATTTTAATTTCTAGTTACTATAATATATTGTTTATTATTACTATCATTTTGCTTCTAAAAAGGTCACTTTATCCTTCAAGATTTATTTATTTAGTAAGAAAAATATAAAAATGTTTATAAAAGAATAAAAAGTAACTCAATTAATACTTTTAATTAACCTCCCAACAGTGCACATCCTCCTGGGGCCATTAAAAGTGTTATTTCGACTATGGCTTTCAGTAGGATGCCATCTTTCTTATATCGCTCTCGCTAAAAGCTCGTCTCGTGAAGAAAGACCCTTGACTGAGTTTTTGATGGGATATGTATGGGTTAAGGCGGTGACTACACCCGAAAGTATATATGCCGTCAAGCACGAGTCTCCTGGTATAACAAACTATTATATCTGCAGCCTTTAGAAACTTAAACTTAAATAATATAAAATTAATGAAGCTATACTCTCAGTCGTGTAAGTTAGCCATTAGAAAAATTACTGTTTGAAGTGGAGATCAAAATTAAAAAGCGTGATTGTAATAACACAGAAAGAAGGTGGCATAACTAGTTTAAACATTGCTTTAAAAGTAATCTTGCGTTTAAGTTATGCTCAATAATGCATTAGTACTATTTATTTTTGTTTACTAAAGTAAAACTTTTTTCAAAGTGATACAACCCACTTACCACCATTTAAACTAGTAGCCTTTAACTGGATAGTATCCTCGCTTTGATCAACCCCATGGCGGGCTTGAACGTAATCAGTAAAAAAAGCCAATGGTTCAGCGTTGCAGCATCCATGCCATCTGGAGTCCTTAAGATATTAGCCTAAAGGGTTCTGCGTAGCTTTATCATGCGAAAGGACGAAAGTAACAGCTCTATGACAGCTATTACTTCCCTTATCAGCAGCTGCTTACGCGGAAAAAGTTAGGAATAGTTGCTTATAGGAATGGTAAAAAGGTGCTTATAGCTTACGTACTTTAGCGAGAAGGTGTGGAATGTAAGTGACTTGAAATTTTTCTAAATAAAATTAATGTCTGTATCTAAAAATAAGACTAAGACGCGCCAGCGGAGCATAAGTGGAGAAAGAAAAAGAGGAGCGAGTGTACTGCTTTTCAAAGCCCCAACGAATAAAGCAAGGTATTATACAATATAAATAATGGCAAAAGGAACAATTTGATTACAAATATGCAGAAAGACTTTGGGGAAATAATGCTTTGCTTTTTATAAGCGAGCGCACAGACATGAAGCATACAGTAAGTTTTAGGAAATCATTCAAATGTAATAAGCTCACAAAAATAAATTGTATGGGCAAAAGGACATACTATTTACGCTAATATAGGAACTCAAACTAAGGAAAACTAAGTAAAATAAGACGCATTGACTTTCTTCATAATTGTTGATTTCACAGGTTGTAAATCCTCGAGAACTTGTATTTTATAGGCAGCAAGGTAATATAATGTAGATATAAAGTATATTATAGACAATAAAGCGAGATAATACAAGAAAGTCGAAGTACTAGAAAGCATTATAAAATTATCTGATTATTATAGGCTCCCAGTCGCCCTAAACCCAACTGCTCAACAAACAAAGAAAAAGAAAAAAAAAACGGCGGGGGGTGCGCGAGTCAACTTATATAACCACTTGTGCACTTTCCTTGAACACTACCCCTATGCTCACAGTTAAAGAGTTATAAAATTCTCCATATTTTGACATAACCCACCACAGTTAAACCCCAAAATTCACGCGAGTAAGGAAAAAAATGAAAAATAACAAAGACCAATGATTGTCCCCTGTTATACTCAAAGGTCTGAAAAATGCTTTTTGTGGTTTAAATCTTTGAATCTTTCAAATCTAGCCAATTAAAAGTCACCGTTTCTGATACCTTTTGTAAGGAACTAAGTGTCGGCAAGATCTACTACGGCTTAAGGTTAAAAAATAAATCTTTTAAGGTAGCAGACTTTTTATAGGTTTTAGTGGTCTAGAATTAGAGATTCTCTCTTAATTCTTTTGCACAAAGAATACAGCGTAGAAGTTTCTTTTTGACTTCGCGTGGAACATAAACGGATTTAAAAAAAATAGCACTTTCCACAGAAATATAGGAATTTTCAGAATCATTATAATTATCTGAAAGGATATTCTTTAGTTTTTCTAAAACAGCTTTAACGACGCGGTCATTTAAAAAAGGTTTTTGATACTTACTAAGGTAACGTCTTTATTAGGAATCTTGGTGAAAACCCAAAAATCCTCTTGATGCGTACACAGGTTCTTATACCTGCGGCTCACGCCAGCAGTTAGTCCTTTTAATGTAATAAGAGGATGAGCACTGTTGCAGGTTGTGTAAAGATAGAAAACAAAGTTTCTTTTCATGGATTCTGCAAATAATTTTAGTCGTTTCCTTTTTTAGAAACAAATCTGAAAAGTTTGTTTTTATCTGAAGCCAGTTTAATCTAGTACATATGGACCAAAAAATCTTTTGATTGGACAATTGGGTTTTTTACCATAGGAGCAAAAGTATCGCCTATATATCTTTTGTAACATTTGGTATATATGGTGCAAACATGAATTTCATGAATTTCATGGTAAGCTAAATAAAGTGTGACTGGAAGTGGAGCAGCGGGATACTCATAAGTATCCCGTTTGATTGATATACTATATTGCTAAAGGTAAAAAAATTATTCCACTATATAGTATGGGAAAAGAAATAATTTATCGTTGGCATGGTCTCAGTGAAGTACTCTATCGTATAATAAAGTTCTTACAAGCATGCTAGTGTATATAGTTTCAATGTCTAGGGGACAAATAATATCGTTCTCATCTAGAACAAGGCTGTCTAGCATAATTTTTTTAGGCATTCTGAATTTTTAATAAAGGAGGGAACCATTTTTATTAGACCAGTTTAAAGTAGCTAATTAGCAAGGCCTGTCATAGGATTGCTACAAAATACCACAATAGGTCTCAGTGCAGATGTTCTCTCCAGAACATGTTTATGTTTTTTGGCCTGCCATAAAAAAAGCTAAGTGTTGTGTTCTTAAGACCATTAAGGATGATTCGAGAGAACTTAAGACATTCTCGATCATAGGCAGAAAACTTCCTAAGCACTCAAGAACAGACATGCTTAACTTTTGACTTTAGGTAGTCTCGTAGCGAAACTCTGTCCCTACCCGTTTTCTTATAAAATGAAGAGTTTAAGGGGTTCATATCCCATGAGTTATACTGTTCCTTAATCATAACTGCAGGGCCTTGATTTTGTATGTAATTAAGAATATTTGAGGTGACTGACCTTTTCGATATCTTCAGTAATAGTTGATGAAAAATTACTTCGAAAGGGTCACTTTCTTTTTAAAGTGTATGTATCATATAGTTATATGCGATTATAAAAGGAAGGATAAGCTTCATAATTTAATTTAGGAGGAAGTAATTCTAATTACGTATATACACTTTTAACTCTTCCTCAGTGAGACTATTTTTGACCCCAAATTTATTGTCTAAAGAGGTCTAGTATTAAGATAAAACTCCATTTTATTATTATATGAAAATTTGGAATTTAAACAAAATATAGGGCCGAGAACGATAACCATTCCGATATTTGGCGGGGGATAGGTCCCTATAGGTTTAAGTTATGGAAAGGTTAGATTCTCTGCTTGTTTATCAGAGATATCGATAGGTAAGTTTTTAAAAAGTGCGATTAATTTTTTCCACTTAACATCTTTATCTTTAGTCTCTTTAGAGTTACTAGTTAACAACGAGAGATTTTTAGGAATATAAGTGGGCAGGGGTTAATGTTAGTTTTAGTTCTAAAGGAAGAGTAATAGTTAGGTATAGTAATATCATTGCTCTCCATATTGTCTCTAATTTGTTGGTCATGACCCCTTGTGTTGGCCTCTATATGGCCATTCCTGTGCCTTGAGAGAAATCTACATTATTATTGATATGTAGAGGACCTACCTTCTCATAACGTTGAAGAAACCGAATTTCAGCAGAGCTTGGTATAATAGTAGGAGCGAACTTTCTTTTCTTCACCAGGCTGCTACTCGCATTTTCTCTAGGCCCCAAAGAAGCTTTTGGAATAGACACCACTGTATCCGTGGAGGATGTGGAGTTAAGTACTATATATCTATATAGAAGCAAAGAAACGTTTTTTACGTGAAACTAATATTTACTAAAACAAAGAGATATATTATGCAAATAGTTGATATATTAACGGGATTACCTAAAGCTATATAGAAAACTTTCAGTACATGCTTTAAGGAAATATTATATCGTCTTAACTATATTTATATCTTTTCAAACTTATTACAACTTAAACAAACAGTAGCAAAGTATAGATTTACCATACCATGAGGAAGGGTGCTGAATTGCCATTAAATAAAATTAACAAGACGTAGAAGTTAAAAATGAGGCAAATGACTTCGTAGCTCTAACATTATAATTCCCTTATATGAAAAAACCTAAACACTTTTACTAAGATCCCCCTTAATATGTTAATAATGTAAATTTAATTTCGAGAACGTGTATACTATAAATAATAAGTAGCGAAAGAGACCTGCCAATACCTAATGACACCAATAAATTGTGTCTTGAACTGTGCATGCCTTTTAACAATGTGATGCTCTTTATATATATAACCCTCACGGGCGTATAAACCAATAACAAAATAAATTTAGCAGCACGTGAAATGCACATTTTAAAAATATAAAAATCTGGAAGTTCCTACATTTTTAGTTCGCTTTACATTCAGTTAAAAGTTTAGTTTTTTTTTTATTATGGGTTTTGCTTTTGGATAGGCCTTAACTAGTTATTATTATTATATTTAATAATCAGTGTAAAAGGTTATTAAGAAAAGAAAAAACTTTTTTTTGGTTGTTGAAAGTTTTATTATTTTATTTTAAATATAAATTTTTTTTTTAGATTTTTTAATGTTGCGCAAGTTAGCTTTGCGTTCTCCAACGTGTTTAAGAGCGTCTGTATTTCAAAGACATTATGCGGATGCTGTTAAAGGAGCAGTAATAGGTATATGTACTTATTTAAACTCATTTTATTTATGAAATATTAATATTTTCTATGCCAGGTGTGGATTTAGGCACAACCAATTCATGCGTTGCTATAATGGAAGGCAAAACCGCTAAAGTTATTGAGAACTCTGAAGGCTCTCGCACAACTCCTTCTGTCGTTGCCTTCACTGCAGACGGTAACTAAATAAAAATTGTGATATTTTTAAATTAATAGATCTTTAATTAAGGCGAACGACTTGTCGGTCAACCTGCTAAACGCCAGACTGTTACGAACCACCTTAATACCGTCTACGCTACCAAGCGTCTTATTGGGCGTAGATTCGACGATAAAGAAACCCAAGAAGATATTAAAATGGTTTCTTACAAAATTGAAAAAGCTCCTAACGGGGATGCTTGGGTTCGTGCTCAGGGCAAGTCCTACTCTCCTGCCCAAATTGGTAGATTTATTTTTATTACTTTTTAATTTAAGAATTTTCTAAAAAATTTATTCTGTAGGTGCCTTTATTCTTCAAAAGATGAAAGAAACTGCTGAAAATTATCTTGGCACTAAAGTTAAGAATGCTGTGATCACCGTCCCCGCCTACTTTAACGACTCCCAGCGGCAAGCCACCAAAGATGCCGGCCAGATCGCCGGTCTGAACGTTTTAAGGGTCATTAACGAGCCCACCGCCGCTGCACTTGCTTATGGTCAACGTGCTTTTTGCCTTGTTATTAATTTTTTAATTATGATTGGTTTCAGGAATGAACAAAACCGACAAAGATCAGATAATCGCTGTTTATGACCTCGGCGGGGGCACCTTTGACATCTCCGTGCTAGAAATTCAAAAGGGGGTTTTTGAGGTCAAGGCCACCAATGGGGATACTTTTCTCGGCGGCGAGGATTTTGATAAAACCCTCGTGGACCACTTTGTGGCGACCTTTCAGAAAGAGCAGGGTATCGACCTCCGCAAGGACGCATTTGCGTTGCAGCGTCTGCGCGAGGCGGCCGAGAAGGCGAAAGTTGAGTTGTCCTCGTCGTCGCAGACGGAGATCAATCTCCCGTACATCACCGCGGGCGCTTCAGAGCCGAAACACTTTGCTATGAAGCTCACGCGCTCTCAATTGGAAAAACTCACGGCCAAGCTTATCGAGCGCACTAAAGAGCCGTGCCGACGGTGCGTGAAGGATGCCGATATCAAGTTTAGCGATGTCCACGAGGTCATTCTGGTAGGCGGGATGACGCGTATGCCCAAAGTCTCTACCTTTTCTCTGCGGCTGCAGTGTAGAGCTGACCTCTGACGGCCTCTGCTTTCCAGGTAGTCTCCACCGTGCGGGAACTGTTTGGCCGCGAGCCGTGCAAGGGGGTCAATCCGGATGAGGCTGTCGCCATTGGTGCGGCCATTCAGGGCGGCGTTTTGGCTGGTGCGTGCATTTTGTGTAGGCTTTAATAGTGGTTGCCCGTACGCTTTTGTAGGGGACGTCAGTGATGTGCTTCTCTTGGACGTCACGCCGCTGTCGCTTGGCATTGAAACTTATGGAGGCGTCTTCACTCGCCTAATAAACCGCAATACGACTATTCCTACTAAAAAGTCGCAGGTTTTTTCTACCGCTCAGGACGGCCAGACACAAGTTGAGATCAAGGTCTTTCAAGGTCAGCAACAATTCTTGCGTCACGAGGTTGTGCTTATTAGTTATGGTAGGCGAGCGTGAAATTGCGGAGCGCAATCAACTTCTCGGGCAGTTCAGCCTTTCCGGCTTTCCCCCGGCTCCACGTGGTGTACCCCAGATCGAAGTCACCTTTGATATCGATGCAAATGGTAGCGGCCGTTGGGCTACTGCGGCTCAACGCCGGCTCTGATCCCTTTATTCCATCCGCAGGCATCGTTAATGTCCACGCGCGAGACAAAGGGACCAACAAGGAGGCCAATATTGTCATCCAGTCGTCCTCTGGTCTTTCCAAAGAGGAGATAGAGAAGATGATTAGAGACGCCGAGCAATACGCCGCGGAGGACAGTAGGCGCAAGGAGACTATCGAGGCCAGGAATGCCGCCGAGTCGAGAATCAACACTGTCGAGACTACCCTCGAGGAGTACAAGGTAGCCCCCGCTCCCATCCACGCGGTAGCAAGCGCTGCTTGACTCCTGGTGAAGTCCCAGGTGACCGGGGAGGACCGCTCTAAAATCGAAGAAGAGGTGCGCAAGCTGAAGGACGTGGTTGCGAAGGAGCAAGTGGAGTTGGAGGAACTTAAAGACGCCACTGCCGCCTTCGACAAGGCGACATCCGAACTGTACCAGATCATCTCGAAGAAGGTGACTTTGGCTCTGTAAATTCCACACTCTTTCCTTGCATCGTCTCATATCCTCGCGCGGAAAATTTAGAACCAGCAGCAGTCTGCCACTGATGAGAAAAAGGACGATCCCCCGAACGCCGAGTTTAAAGATGCTGAAGAAAAAAGCAAATAAGCGCCTTTTACTTAATGGATTTTTTTTTAACTAAATAAATAAAAGTTTTTTATAATTGGTATTTTATTACAGTTAAATTTTAAGGCAGAGCAATTTTTATTAATTACTATTGGTGGTTTCAAGCTTACAGACAACCTCTCCCAATCTGGAAAAGCAAGTTTTACACCAAAAAAACCGAAGAATTAGCTATTGACTTGTTCTTATAATAAATCGATTTTATTTGGTGGCAAAAAATGGTGGCCCGCTTTTTTTGTTCAGTAAATAAAATTTTTATAGATCCAGCAGAAATTATATTTCTTTTGGCGTATTATAATTTTTTGCAAAAAGTCAATTTATCTATATTTGCTGCATATTGAATTTTGGTTTCTCCTTTGCCACTTCGGCGTCTCTTAAAGATATTTTTATTTTTAATAAGCCGCAGATTATACAATGGATTCAAAATTCTCTTTGAACTTATTCTAATTGAGCGGTACACTAATCGTTGTAATAAAAGTATTTGCAGGAATTTTTAATCTTTTGGTTTTTCTATAAGGAGAGGTTTGCATATAATATCCGTTATTTATAAATTCTTTTAACAAATGTATACTTAATTAAAATTATTAAAAAAGTGTAAAGAAGCAAGTCAGAGCGGAGCAAACAATAACGCTACAATTTTGCACGTTAAAAATGGCAATAGCGGAATAGAAAAAGCTTAACAGCTTTTTATAAAAAGTTTTTTTCCATTTTTGCAAATGTGTTACCGTTTTACGTTAAAGAGGGGCAACCGAATATATATTATTAACATTTCTTTAAAAATCAGCTTTCATATAGCCAAGTAAAACCATTATATATTTATAAAGCCTAGAGAGGCTTTCGTACTTTTTTTTATTGTTTTGCAATATAGAAAAGAGTTCTTTGTTTTTTAGTACACTATCTCTGGCTTTATAGCGCAATATATTAACTTGAACTATTATAAAATTGTGATTGTATACTGTGTTTACTTCTAATTTAGACAAAGTTAACTATGAAACAAACTTGTAATATAGCGAAAGCCGTCCTGAAGTTTACTGAAGATCAAATTTGTTTAATAGAAAAGGAATTATATCAAGGCCATATATTATTTTTAAACAACGAATTAGTACCTAAAAAGTACGTTTAAAACAAAATATTATTAATAAATCAACTTATAAGCGCCGGGAAGATAAATATTGAAATAACTTACGAACTTTAATAGAAACCGCCCAAGTTAAAATGATAACATATTGGCTAAGCAGGTTGCAAATCTTTTATAAGTTTTTTTGCTGTGCAAATTGCAAGAAATTACCAACGTTTAGTATCCTTATTACCTTCATTCTCTTGCATGCTTTTCTCATTTTTTTATGAGTTTAACTTCGTAGTCGATGAGGGTACATTACTAACAAATGGTTACAGAATTTTTTTTAACCAAACTTTGTGACATTTATCATTTTTGTTTATTAGCCAGGTCAAGTTATTTTAAAGTTACTTACATTCAAACCAATCTATCTAATTTTTTCCTAAAAGTTTTACTTAAACATTAGCGAAAAAGCTAACCACTAACACAATAAACCGACCTTACCCTCGAACTTTATATATCTTTCAACTTTTCAATTATTGTAACAAAACCTACCTAATCCTTAAATATATGATATGCGGAGGTAAATATATGTATAATAAAAATTATGCAGTGAAAAAAAACCTGCCTTTAACGGCCGTTAGACACTTAGGTGCGTTTAAAGAATTTACAGTACTTCCCGAGTAAGATAAAACCATCTTTTTAAAATTTATTTAAATATCAAGCCTTCGCTGTAACGATACTTTTCTTCGAATGACGCTTATGTCGTGAGAGAAATCCTCTTATTATCCTTTTGGGTCGAAGGATCTTGGATATAAGGCACACTCAAGGTTTCAACATTGCTGTCGACACCTTTATTTCCATTGACGCTGCTAGCGTTAGGTTCTTTATTGCATCTTCTTTCCCTCTCTAAGCCCTTAACTTCTGTTTTCTCCTCAATATTGAGGGGTTGACCAACTCCATTAGGATTTAAATTCGTTGAGTCCGCAAAACTTCTTGTAGAACTACTTTGTTCTTGTTGATTTAAATTATTACTTTCATTTTGAGGATACTCTGGAATATTATTCATAAGAGAATTAGCCTCCTCTTGCCTGTGCTCTGGTGTCCATTCGTTTGAACTGTCATCTGTGGAATAACCTTTCGGTATCTCATCCTCCTGTAGATTAGTAGATGATAGTTCATCTTCATAATCGTCGGAAGGGTAGTCCGTAAGTAGCTTATCATACGGAAAATTGTAAGAGGAGTGCTCGCTTACAGTCTTTTGTGAATTTAGCGAGGGAGGAGTATCGCCTGCAGGATTTTCTGTTGAATAGTATTTTTTTTCTTGATTTAAAGATGATCGGTCTTTTTGAGAATTAGTTAAACTGGCCTCCCCAAATGTCTTTCCTGCACTTCGTGAGGAATATTCATCCCGTTCCATGTTATTTAATTGATCAGTTTGGTCATTTTCAGTTCTAAAATTAGAGGTTTCTTCCTCATCTTCGTTAGTTAGGGTGGTGTCTGCTGTAACTTGCTCTTCTGGCTGCGGTGGTTCAGAAGTATAATCTTCCTCAGGATCTAATTTTTCATTACCTTTTTCAAAGTATTCTCGCAATCTCTTTAGTAAACTGAGAGCTTCAGCACCCCCTTGTTCGGAGTTCGTTAAACTTTCTAATCTTTTTAGAGTGTTAGGATCGTGCAAGAGCTGTGGACCAAGAGAGTTATCATTAGGATCCCCTACATCCTTCATAGGGATGTCAGATATCTTGTCTTGATGTTCCTGGTCAAAAGTGTCATTTGCGAAGGAGGTCGGAACCCCTCTGACGAACGTCGCAAGTAAACACAGGAGCAATACGTATGCATATGCTTTTTTATACAACATTGTATATTAAAAATATGTAATGAGAGTATAGTTTGTTTCAAAACATATTTTAATTTAAATATTAAATTTTAATTGCCATATTAGAATTAAAAATTTTGTGATTTACAAGGATTGCCTTCCATTAGTAGCAGTTTATTGATTACTAATAAGTACTTAAAAAAGAAACAATATTTTTCTGAGGCACGGATACTCCATTTACCTTCTTTAAGAAGAAAAATTTAGGTTAAAAAAAAAAAAACCATCCTATACGGATATATTGACAACAATTCGATGTAATTACTTGATTTACCGCTTGAAAACTTTAACATAATTTATAACCTAATTGCATTGTTCTTCATTGTTCTGAGTGCTAATTTTTAATAATAAAGTTAGTTTTAAAACTCTATAGCATAATTGTGGCACCTGTGTGGTACAGGTCAAGAGGTTGAAGGTTTACTACTTGCTTTCTGGCAACACCCAAGTGGTTATGTCGGGACAAACGAATACCTTCCAGGCCCCGAGACAAATACTTTGCATTTTTATTGAAGACTAGCCTATTAATTATTTACGGAAACACTACGCAATATCTACAGTTCATCTTCCATATCTAATTTAACAGCAGGAAATAGGTAGGTTTCTCATACTCGCACTCAAGCGAAGAAAATAATTCACAACTTTATACCCCTTCCATGGATAAAAATATAGTTTACATTCGTTATCTTTACAATCATTTTCCTTTCTGTTAAAATTTATGAGTAAAATTTGTTTAAACCTAATTATTATCTACAAAAATTTAAAAAAATGAATTAGTGACGAAGCACTCAGGTCGTATAAACTTTACGGTTTGCTCACCTTTTTTATTCTACTGGTCAATTAATTTTGTTTTTACCTATTTTTTTTTAAAATATATAATTTATGCTATAACTAGTAAGGATCGCCAAATAAAATTACATATTAATATATATGATATGTTCTTCTTATTATAACGCAAAAGTACACTTCTTCAACTACTCAGTCTGTTAAGCATTTTGTTCTTCATGCCCACAAGTAAACCCTTTGAGAGCAAAAGATGGATAAAATATAAGTGAAGAAGAAGTAAAATTGATAAGAGCTTCAATTAAGAATAGAGATAAGACACAATTAAAAATAGCTGTCCACAGTCGAGAATAGTACTTATAGCTATTAACTAGAGATAGGAATATAACCTAGGAACTAAAAACAAAAGGAAAAAAGAACTTTAAAAAGAACCGAAAAGGGGGGTCACTACTATGATCTAGCCACTATCATTTTTTTCATTGTATAATGTTAAATGCGACCAATGCATTTTTACGTTATCTTTACTTCAACATCCAATTTCTAAGTTCTTTTTTTATGTTACGGACTTTTTTTTTTCTTGAGTTCTATTTCCGTCTGTGAAAAGCTTGGATATAGTTGTCCATTAGCTTCACTCTTGCTT